>NC_091742.1:60058552-60176052 GCF_043380555.1 Nothobranchius furzeri
AAACCAAATTTCTACTTTAAGGCTTATGAATATTGTCAGTTTCCTTAAAAATGAATCAATACTTTGACATTCATACATACCCATTCACTCAGTCCCTGCTTGCATCAATTTAGACTCACCAAGTCCCTGAATGTCCGTACTCCACACATGTCCTCATATTAAACCCAGAACCGTCTCACAGAGACAGACTACGCATCACTCATCCTGAAGCAAAAGTTTCACACAAATTACAAAGCGCACTACATATGACGACAATCTGTTTCGCCAAGCCAAGAGGTACAGTTGATCCCAGGATGGGGTATTTCTGTCTCAACATCCCAATCAGTCTCTTCACGTGAGCCTTCACTTGAACGTTTTCCTCTGATGATGCAACATATCTGAAGTTGAACCACTTCACACTTCCTCCGGTTAGAGATGTTTCCACCTCTGCACAGAACAGGCCACCACGATCATTGGCCTCGAAACCCCAAGCAGGCAGAACCAAGTCTCTAGGCTGCAGGTTCTGAAGAAACTCAACGTTTTCAAGGAGGACTCTGTTCGAGATACAGTCCTTCGAAGGTTTGGACACAAAAGAGATGGTTCCTTCGGGAGTGATGGAGATGAGAAATTTCACCGTGTTATGCTCCTTGTCACTGGTATGTGTTTCAGCTCCAGGTTCTACCAGGACCTCAAGGCAGTGTGCAATGCTGACACAGTTTTTAAATTTGGACTGATAGCATTTTGGCAAGCTGCGTCTGAACTCCTCTCTGTCGGGCCACAGCACAAGGGACTGAAGCCTGTCCGCCACCACTTTTACCCATCGCTGGAAGATGGTTGATACGGTCGACTGTTCAGTCCCAAAGAGGTGACCCAACAATTCATCCGTCAGATTGAGGCGCAGCTTTATAAGTGTCATGAGCAGCTCTTGTGAGGGCTCAAGAGAACAAGACGAAGGAAAAACAGATGAGACGTAAGTTAATAACAACTCGTACGTCCGCTTGTTAGGAAGTCCCGTGAAGTATTCCACTTTAGCATCACTGGTAAGTGAAATCTGAAACGTTTGGTGTTTCAACTTTGTCTCTAGCTCACAAACTTTGTCCTTCAGGAACTGGCACTCTGTATTTAAAGACTGCACCAGTTTGTGTACGTCCACTATACCACTGAGGGCCTCGTCTGCCTGCACCTCCATTTTGAGAACCGCAAGTTTTGAGATTTGATGCTCGTGTTCTGAAGGCTCAGCTTTAATCTGAGGACACTGATGTATGAGTTCTGAAACATCAACTCTGGATTCTGGGCTGTGATGTTGGTCCTGAAGACCAGTGGAAGCATAGACTTTAAGGGTTGGGTTTTGGTGCCCAAGTCCAGGAACACTGTGATGCCAGTCTAGAAGTGCAAGGGTATCAGGCACATTAGAAGGTGGGTTACGATGACCACAATCTGCAACCTCAGCCGTGACATTTGAGCTGGGCTGCTGTTTTGGAAGAGTAGCGATACCAGGGTTCTGTTGAAGGACGTTTGTTATGAAGAGTGTAAAAGCTGGGATCTGAGGCACAGCTTCTTTGGCGTCAGCTCTGAACTCTGAGCTGTGATGCTGCTTTGGAAGAGCAGTGGGTTCTGGAACATCAGAAGCTGGGTTCTGATGCGTGACTTTGGTAAAGTAGAGCGCACAAGGTGGCTTGTGATCCGTGGCCTCTGTGGCGTCAGCTTCAGCCAATGGAACTACCTTTTCTTCAGTGTCGCTCGGCTTTTTCTCCTTCATTTCCAACGGTTTCAAATGTTTCTCCTTCGTTTTTAAAGCCTGAGCTCGAGCAGAAGGGGAAGAGAAGCTGAATATACTTGGCACGTAGTCGGGGTGATTGGGATCATCACTTCTTTTCCCTAAAATAGACAGAGAGAGGGGTGCATCACATACGCTGCACTTCAGAGCGTTTGATAATCTAGTCTAATGAAAAGTTACAATTAAAAACCTAAATTTACAGTATGTGTGTTTATAAGCTTGCCAGCTTCTAGCTCAGGCCCCCGGGCCATAATAATAATAATTATAATAATCATAATGATGATAACTAGGGCTCGGCCGATATTGGAGTCATTAACAGTATCGGCTATCTGCCAAAAAGACGGCCGATATGGCTCTACCTATTCAGCAGATGGCGCCAGCTTTATGAACTCATGTTGTGTGGCTCCACTTCTTTGAACTTTGAACACAAATTATTGTTTTGGAACATTTTTTATTTATTTTTTCTTATTTATGTTTCTTATGTGCAAGTATTTCCTGTCCAGGGTGAATAAGTTCACCAAGTTAACTTCCACAGAGTGTTACTTTGTTACAAAGCACAAGTATTATGTTTTATTTATTACTGCGTTTTTATTATTTTAATATTCTTACAGGGACCTTCTGTCCCTAAACGTGTGTGTTGTTAGATTCCCCAGAGTTAGCCAAGTCAGAAAAAAACATGTTGTAACCAGTTGTTTTAGCATAAAGCAATGGAAGGGAAGGCTTGCATTCACCTACATAAAAAACACTATAATCTATGTGAATTCACTTACATTGTTTTATGCTAAACTACAAAACCAACTGCTGCCAGATCGTATTGGGCTGGTTATAAAATGCTTTTTCTGACTTGTCTAACTCTGGGGAATCTTAACAAGACACAACTTTACTGAGTGGTGGAATATTCCTTTAAGTTAAAATGTATTTGTGGAAACCACAGTTTACAAGAAAAAACTTCAATGTTAGATTTATGCTGTAACTGAGCTTGTGTGTTCTGTTGTTTTTGAGATCTGCTAAATAAATCTTATTTGCATTACTTGGAAACCGTAGTGAGTTATTTTGGTGTGTAATAGAGAAGGCAGAGAATGAAGGGTTTAAGCGTAAGAAAAATTTTATTTCTTTTTTTGTGAGGGAGATTTATCGGCCATTATATCGGCTATTGGCCTTTGTTAAAAGTTTTATATCGGTATCGGTCCCAAAACAAGCATATCAGTCGGGCCCTAATAATAATATAAAATACAAGTAAACTTCAGTAAAGCTAACTATGCCTCTTGGCCAGACCATCGCTGTAAATGAGAATGAGTTTTCCAAGCGACTCATCCGGTTAAATAAAGGTTAACAAGATCTACCATGAGAATGCAGAAGACTTGGATGCAATACCAATGGCGCCCCCAAGGGGCAGAAAATTGCTGGCCTGGAAAAGCCAGCGTTAACAAATCATATTAATGTTCAATCAAACCATATATTAATCTTGTTCATTCAAGACATAATTGTGAAGCAAAATAAAAATATTATAATTAATGAATAAGACATAACCAGAATAAAAAATGCATGTTTCTGCTGCTCACCATTCAAAAAAAAGTTTTTATCTCCATAGTTTTTTTTAACACAGCAACACAGGTGAATAAACCTAAACCAAATAATTTTTAAATTAAAACTGGGATAACATTTCAAATAACTGAAATGTATTTTTCTAAAATGTTTGCATTTTAAATTTAAGTTTAATGTTTTGGATACGTACTGTTATTTTAATAAAAATGAATAAAGGTGCAATGCAGTACATTGCCACAGGCTACCACAAGGACCAATTTGATGGCCACCCCAAAAATTTCTTTGGCCCCATCTGGCCACACCCCTATCAAAATTTTCTGGAGGCGCCCCTGACTCAGACTTAGTTTGAACAAAGTACTCTTATTACACTTGAATAAACTACTTTTGGCTGCCAGCTGCAACTCCTGAGCGACATCATCTAAACCAAAACAAAACAAGCTGTTGCTACAAACGTGATGCAGACACCAGAGCTTTAGGAGTGAGGCATAAATAAAAACAACCCCCTCGTTTTTAGAGGAACTCCGTTACAAGGTCACTGATGCAAACAATAACTCGAGTAAATAATCAGTTTAATAATTTACCCAGGATGAAATGCTCGCCACAGACCCTGGCATATGGCCCGGGCTCCCAGTACTTCCTGCGGATTGCTGCTGTCCATTTGGACCTCCGTTCTCGGTCGTTCTTCGGGAAACGATGAAAACTCAGATTTGGGTATTCCCCCTGGCGGTTCGTGCAGCCCATCGCTGAGCACGAGAAAACCATCTCGGTGATTTTAGGAGGAGAGTTCATACTACTGTCAGGGTTCAGGCGAGTTTTGAAACTAAAGTGGAATATTACCTAGCTGCAGCCACAACCACTACAAACCGCGCCCCCATGTGCCTGTTGAGCTCCCCTGGTGGCCAGAAAAGGGAAATATATCAATAATGGCAGCCCTCCCAGCGGGCGCAGCCCTCCCCTCCCAGCGGGCGGGGAGAGCTTAAACCTGGGTCGGATCCAGGGCGCAGCATCCCGCTGTCAGCTCCAACAGGTGATGGCGGTGTGTTTTTAATTCCCAGCGGGGCAGGGGAGCTCATTCCTGGGTCGGATCCGGTCCGCAGCAGCCCACCACAGGGCCGGCACTGACCATGTTTGAGGTTATAGAGAAGTAACTGTTCAGTCAATAAATGTCTGACAAACGGACTTGTTCACAACGGCCGTGACCCGGCGGGAACAATCCGAATCATTAAAATAACAGAATAATTTACCTTTTCAGAAGGTAACTGCTGTATCAGGCTTGTGTTAAATAAACAAATGCACATTGAAAACACTTCAATTCTATTTTATTAACCTAAACAACCCACTTTTAATATTTACACCCACTTTATGCTCACGAGGAAGTTCTAAGATCCATAAAAATGCTAAATTAATTTCGTTTATTCTAAAAAATAAAATCCATGAAACAATCATGTGACTCCTTAAAACTTAGGAAATTGAGTCACGTGACGATCTCACAAACGCTGAAGACGCACGTGACAAAGCTTTAGCTTGCTGGCTGCGTCTGCGTGCTCCTCTCCACCTTTGTTCACGTCTGCGCATGCTCCTCTCCACCCTTTGATCACGTCCCTTTGTGACGTCATCCTGCCAGCCTATAAATAGGGCGCTAGAACTCACCTCCTCAGTCAGTCGAGCTAAGCTCAGCGGGAAGGATGCATCGATTCGGTAAGCTCTTAACTACCCGTACAGCCATGTTTGCTGTTACTGGGTTTGTAGCAGGTGCTCTAATTACTAAAGCGGTTAGAAACGCTTATAAATATTTTTATGGAGACACAGAAAAAGAGGATTTATCCTCTGTAGAACAACCGGAGTCTGATTTTAATAGCCCTGGACCCGAAATTTCAACTTGTCTACTTAAAGATGTCAAACCATCGATTACAGAAGATGAAGGGATGATATCTCTCTCTCTGAAAGTGAACATAACTGATGTTAAATATTCTTACGGAGAAACAAAAGACGGTTCATCTACTTTAGAAAAACCAGAATATGAAAGCAACGGTGGTTTTGGGCTGGAATTAGCAACCGGTCTACTCAGAGATGTCGAACCATCGGTTTTCCAAGAAGAGAAGGATTCTGGTCACCAGACAAGCGTCTCTGTGGCCCATGAACCACTGACTGAAAAACCATTTTCTGATTTTACGTCAGATCAAGTAACTACGTCAGATCTGGATGCATTTGAATTTAGAGAATCTGGCTCGAAGTCTCTCAGCGAAGACTTCACTGGAAATGAGGAAATGTTTGTGGTTTCCAGAGAAAAACAGTTAGCCGCAGTTTTAGAGACGGCGTTCGGAGACCAGGCAGCAGAAATACCGATCTCTGCTCAGGACTTTTCTGAACAACGCTTTGACGACTTGTCTGCGACGTCTAGTGAAAATGACGGATATTCCTTTAGTCCTGAAGCTGCTTTTCTCCACTCTTCTTTTGAAGATGTGTCGGCTTCTCAGGACGACGGAGTTATGTCAGGAAGCTGTTTAGCATCAGAAGACACGACTTATTCCTCTTCTGTAAAGTCTGCTGAAGATTATCTGTCGTCGTTTCATTCAGAAGACGACCTCTCCTGTGATAATCCAGATACAGACGTCTTTTTCACTTTAAAGGAAGATTTTGGAGAAATTCAGTCAGAAGAGTTGTCTTCAGGAATGGATTTATGTGAGGGCGACTGTTCTGCAACTACAGAGGAGCTTTTCGATGAGAATGATGAAGACTCGCTCTCTTTAGGTCAAAAGCAGGAAACGTCACCCAATTTTACAGAATTAGAGGCTTTTATGGAAGGAGAAGTGAAAACATCTCCGGTTTCAGCAGAAGATTACGATTGCGTGTCTGACGGCTCTGAAATGCTTCATGATGCAGGTGAGACCTGGTCTGAGCCAGAAAGAGACCTTGACTCATTGCCTTACGATGGCAGCGACTTGCCTTATATGGACGAAGGAATGGGTTGCAAACTCGGGTTAGAAACAGATGTGATGGAGCTAAATTGTGAAAATGGAGCTCCTCTTAGCGTGTTCGCCAGCGGTTCTTATCCTGATACCGAATGGGGGGAGGACGTTGGTCTATCTCGGACTAAGATTATTTGGGAGAATCAGGATGACGATCAGATTGGTCTTTCCACATTTATAGAGGAGAACTTTGAGGAAAGAGATGAAATATGTCTTTCTTTAGAAGAAAATGAGGAAATGTCTCCTTCTGATGAAGGTTTAGAGGACATAGACGGTGAAACGTCCGTTTTTTCAGAAGGAGAACTGAGTGAGGGCGACACATCGTCAGATTCAGAGGAAAACTATGATTTGCTCTCCCACAGCTTTGAAAGTCTTGATGAAGATGAAACAAGTTGCTCCGAACAAGAAGACGAAGATTCATTGCCTGAACACAAAAGTCACGCTGAAAACTCGAGGTCTGTGAGTGTCTGTGTACATGACGGCAATCAGATTTTCCTTTGGAAATAAAAAAAAAAAGGGAAACGAGCCGTTTTGCCGATCACCAATCAAAAAACAAAAGAATGTAAACGAAAGATGTGGATTTATTGTCTGAAGACACAAGTGGCCTTACAAGTGGGCAGGCTGTGATAAAGAGGCTAAATGAATTTGATGAACTTTTGTTGGAACTTGGTCTACAGGATTGGGCCTGTGAAAGCGTGGCTTCTGGTAGCTCGTTCTCCAGCTCAGGAAAGGAACTGGATGAGGATGATGTAGACATAAATTGGTCAGATATTAAAGAAGGATTAGCCAGGTTTGGATTAGATACAAATACAGTTCAAATGTGGTGGGATGTTGCAAAGAAAGGTAAAACATATCAGAGATGAGAAGAGAGCAACATTGAAAAAGTTAGTTCAGGTGAGGATGAAGACGGAAAATTTTCATACGAGAAGACAAGTGTGGACGAAGCTCTTCCAAGCACGTCCTCCGAGATCTCGTACGAGCAAACCCCGCATCATCAGAGGGAAAATAATGGATGTAAGGTTAAAGAAAAATCATCAGTGAGTGCAGAAAAGAGTTCAGGAGTAAATAAAAGTGGAACCTCGATCACAGGAGCCAAAGCTCGGAGGTCTCTGGTTTCTGGCAGAGAGACTGAACCAGAGTCCTCACAGGTAAGCGAGACTAAAGCATCAGTCACATCTGGAAAAGACCTGAAGGGACTGAAGAAGAGGTGGAGTACGTTTAAGAAGTAAATTAAGTTTTATTTACTTAGGAAGTAAGTAAAATAAAACTCAAAAAAAGTAGATGAGCACATGTTCTTCATGTGCTTTTTACGTTTAGGCTCACTTGGTGACTTAGAACCGAGAAGCTGTTTAGATTTCACTAGCAAGTAGAAAAAATAGGAGAAAGAACAAAAAATCTTTATAAAACCCTCTTTGGCCCTCTTTTATGTTGATTTTATCTCACTGTTTTCATTGGTTCACTTTTTCCCTTGTTTTACACATTTGTCTTCTACTACAATGTTTCACCTTTTTTTGTAATTTGTAATCTGTAATTTGAATTGATTTATTTTCTGATTTATTCACTTTCTTTAACTTTGTACTGTACCATGTTCAGCGCCTTGGGCTTCCTGACAGGGTTACGGAAGGCTCTTTATAAATAAAGCTTTGATTGATTGATTGATTGATTGATTGATAAAACGTTTTTGTTTTCTATCAGATAAAATGTCTTTTTTGGGTTAGCTGCCATGCTATTTTGAAATGGTGCTTTATAAATAAATTGGTATGGTATGATAAATAAAATTTTTATGAAAAACATTTATAAAAAAACACAAAATAAACAATAAAATAATACAAAAAAAAACATCCCTCCCGCAGAATCGCCACCTTACCGTGGTGGGAGGGTTTGAGGACCTCCATGTTCCTGGAAGCTCTGCTGGCTGGGCCATTAGTCCCTGTTAGGGTCTCCATGGCAGCAGGATCCCAGGAAGGCGGTCGGACTAAGAGCGATTCAAACACCTAAAGATTAGACCTTCTCTATATGGATGAGAAGAGCGAGCTCTTCCACGTAGAGGAGATGCTGTCCATGGCCAGTCTTGTTGATTATTTGGTAGACGGGGATCCGACCTCTGCAGGACAGCAGTGGGGACACGGCGTCTCCTTCCTGTTTGATGGAGACTTGTGCGTTCGTCAGTTAGCCATTCAGGGTGAGTCCTAGCCTGGCATGCCTGACTCCTCCTGTGTTCTGACAGTGCACAGAGTCTGTGCACTGTCAGAACACACACACACACACACACACACACACACATGGTCAGAACACACACACACACATACAAATTCAATTCAAATTCAAAGATACGTTATTAATCCCAGAGGAAAATTAGTTTCAGTACACACAATTCAGAGATCAGACATACATGGGCAAGACACATGACAAGAATTGGTGACTGTGGTCATTCGCAACCCTGAGTCGCGCTACCTTAATAGAGATAAGAGGGTTTACATGAGGGTTGGGTCAGGTGGAGGGAAAAAAAAGGCACTTCAGAGTTACCCTCCACCGGGAGGGCAGCTTTGCTCTGCAAAAAAAAAAACCTCAGACAGATATGCAACAGACTTCGGACAACACAGCATAAGTGTTCACTGGTGGGGTGGTGGGTTGGGACTATCCCCACTTCGGTTCCGGCAGCCACTACCAGCAGCGCATGTCACCTCAGTCTGAACAGGGGGAGGAGCATTGAGGGTTGCAGTGACCCTGGAACGATTTGGCGGCCTTCCCGCAGTCTCGCCCAGGCTGGGATAGGAGACAGAGTTGAGGACATGGTCAGAACACACACACACACACACACACACACACACACACACACACACACACACACACATGGTCAGAACCAGAACACACACACATGGTCAGAACCAGAACACACACACACACACACACACACACACACACACACACACATGGTCAGAACACACACACACATGGTCAGAACACACACACACACACACATATGGTCAGAACACACACATACATGGTCAGAACACACACACACACACACACACACACACACACACACACACACACACACACACACACACACACACACACACACACACACATACATGGTCAGAACACACACAAACACACACACACACACACACACACACACATTAAATAGAGCAGCTGAGCCGGTCGTTTTGATGCAACAGTTGTGGGGGTGCACGCCCCTAACAAAGATCCTTTCATGAGCTCCACTCTGAGACGTTTGTTGACTCCCCTCTGGACGTCGGAGGGTCGTGTTGATGTGTTTTGGACCAGAACAATGACCTGTCCAGGCTGGTCAGCAACAACCTGCCGCAGGTCTGGTCGGAGGTGTTCAGAAAACCATCCGAGTAGAGCAGGGGTGGGCAATTATTTTTTCCATGGGGCCACACGAGAAATAGAAAATATTGTGGAGGGCCAGGCCAAAAGGCTGAAGTCAATTATGCATAATATTAATGGTATTTCTTTATAAAAAGCAGTAAATACCATCGTTTTTCCAAGCTGGTAAGAGTAGACTATATGTTATAAATGAGCAAAAAGGAAAAAGTGAGGTTGGCTTACAAAAATGTGATTTATTCAAATTTCCCAAGGCAATGGTAAACAAAGTGCGCATTTGATTTTTGTTAAACAATTGTGACTTATATTAGTTAACAGTTTTAGTCACATTCACTCCAAAACACATTTTGAGTTTCAAATATTGTTGGAAAGAGGTTCTTAGCATTCTACAGACACACAGTATTGTCTGTAAAATAAAATCACTGAACTGTGATCTTGAGAAAGAGGTTTAAAAAAAGTGTCCCAGTTCACTGCTAGTTGCCTACATTTGTGGTCCAAACACCTTATTTTGTGTTTTTAAGCGATTTTTTTCTCATTCAATGAGAGAAATCTAGTCTCTGCTGGGCTTTAACGAGTGCATATATGTGTGTGTGGGTATGTATATAGGTGTGTGCGTAAATGAACATGTGTGTGGGTATACATGTTCTTATGTGTTTTTAGGTATTTTTATTCTCATTTATTATGGTTGTTGTATGTTTTAGAGAGCGAACATCTACCGAAGACAAATTCCTTGTAAATGTAATTTTACTTGGCCAATAAATCTGAAATCTGAAATCTGAATCTGAATCTGAAATCTGCATCAAAGTCAGGTTGAATGTCTGAGGTGGAGATGCGAAGCACAGCTGACAAATGATCATCAGTGAGAGAGGATCTTTACCTGGATTTTGTAAACATCATCATTGAAAATGTTTGTTCACAAATGTAGGTAGAGCCGAAGAGAACCAACATCTTCTGAGCATGTCTCCTCAGGTTTGGAAAGTTCTCCTCCTTAAGAGAAGAGTAGAAATCCAGCAGAGATCCTGAATCTCTGCTTACAAGTCCCAAACCCTCTTCAGCACTTTCCCCAGGCTGAGCCATCTGACAGCTGTGTGGAGTCCTCCAAAAGAGCGACAAACTGTCTGTGATTCATGGCCCGTGCCCTGATGAAGTTTATTATTTTAGTAACAACATCAGTAACATGGTTGATTTTTAGCACTGACTTGCACAACACATGTTGGTGTATAAAACAATGCAAAAACACCTATTTTTGATCTGCATCGATTTCTGTCACTTTATCTTGCATGCGTTTCAAAAGTCCGACATTTTTCCCTGTAAGATTTGGACAACCGTCTGTTGTGACACCTGACAGTCTCTCCCATTTCAATCCCGGAGTGTCCGTGCACGCATTTACCTCTGTAAAAACATAACTCCCTGTCCTTGTCCCTTTCATCGACCGCATTGCTGCCTGCTCCTCTGTGAGCTCCGTTATCCCCCGGACATCACAGCTCTCGTCTAAGGCCAATGAGAAAAAGTCAAAACTTGCCACTTCACGTTGCAGCTGAAGCTCCAGGTTCCCCACGGTTCGCCTGGACAGCGGGATTTGCTCAAATGCGCCTTTTTTTTCAGGGCATATTAGTGCTGCGGAGTCCACCATGCACTCTTTGACAAACTCTCCCTCCGAAAACGGCTTGCTGTTTTTAGCTATTTTGTGGGATATCACAAAGCTGGTCCTGGTTGCTGCATCCCTGGATGTGTGAAGCTTAGTAAAACAGCCTTGCTGCTTTTGCAACTTTGCTAGCAAAGCTTCGGATGTCCGTGCCCTCTCAGCATCAGATGAGTTCTTGTATTTTTCCGAGTGTTTCTTGTCAAATTGCCGACTCAAATTGTAGTCCTTAAACACGGCAATCTCCTCCCCGCAAACCAAACACACGGCTTTGCCTCCGACTTCAGTAAAAAAAAAAAAACTTAGCAGTCCAATTTTTGTTGAAAATCCTGTATTTGGCATCTTTCATTCTTTTTTTCTTTTTTTTTTTTGCATGAGCGGACATTTCTAGGGCTACAATCACCATGTCAACCGCGGGCACTTGTTGCTGTACGTATTGCGTCATTGTGCACGTAAAAAACAACTTCAAAATAAAAGCAATGCAGCCTTAGCCCATGCATGAGGTAAAATGAGAAAATACATTTATTTTGTAATTTCCAATTAACCTTACGCGGGCCGGTCAAAGTCAACCAAAGGGCCGTATGTGGCCCGCGGGCCGTAAAATGCCCAGGTCTGGAGTAGAGGGACACGTAGCTGGAGAGGCTCCACTTTCTTTGGCTTTCCCTGTAAACATGGAGGGGGGATTTGAAATGTCAAAGAACATTTCTAAACTAGAGCATTTGAAAATAAAAATACTAGGGATGCACGATCTATCAGCATCGATGTCGGTATCACCGTTGTTAGCCGTTTTATATTGGTATTGGTCCGATAAGCAAAACTGGGCCGATTTTAACAACAGATGATTTTTTTCCGTTCTTTATTGCTGCAGCGTGATTAAGTGGTTACTTTCACTGACTGATATATATATATATATATATATATATATATATATATATATATATATTCCATTTAAATATGAATTATCAACCGTATTGGTCTTTGAATATTTGGTTTGATGTGAACTTGGGGTCTTTGGATTGCCAGAGAAACACACACTTCAGAATAATTCAGACAGAGTCAGGAATAGAGCTGAATGCATATTTCTAAACTACTAAATCTTATTAAACATTAATGTGAAGCGAATATGTTAAACATTCATATTAATATTATTAGTGACAGCATATACTGATAGATTGATATTAAATTCAACAACTACTAATCTGGTGTCATTTAAGATCTGAACTAAATCATTTCAGGAATAACACTCATGTGAACCCATCACTCATTACTGTAGAGTATTGGACACTATGACTTAAGTTTTTTTAAAGTCGACCATCAAGTGATGAAATCGAGTCGACTTTGACTAGTCGCTGATGACGCCACACACCTGAAGTGGGTTGGTTCGCTGGAGTTTTTGACAATTAAAATTGCGCCCAAGGCGGCTGTTGCTAGCTGTGGTCGCAAGGTGACCGGTGCCAGTCGTGGTGGCAACCCCCGTACCTGCTGGTGGACACCAGAGGTTCGGGGAGCCGTCAGGCTGAAGAAGGAGGCCCACAGGGCGTTGCTGGTCTGTGGGTCTACGGAGGCAGCAGACGGGTACCGGATAGCCAAGCGGGGTGCAGCATTGGCAGTTGCCGAGGCAAAATCTCGGGCGTGGGAGGAGTTTGGTGAGGCCATGGAGAAAGACTATCGATCGGCTCCAAAGAGGTTCTGGCAAACTGTCCGGCGCCTCAGGAGAGGAAGGCAGCAACTCGCTCACACTGTTTACAGTGGGGATGGGGAGCTGCTGACGTCACCTGGGGCTATAGTCGGACAGTGGAAGGAATACTTTGAGGAGCTCCTCAATCCCAACTACGCGCATTCCGAAGAGGAGCCAGAGCTGGGAGACCTGAGGATGGACTGTCCAATCTCGGGATCAGAAGTTGCTGAGGTAGTCAAACAACTACACAGCAGCGGAGCCACGGGGGTGGATGAGGTTTGTCCTGGGTATCTCAAGGCTATGGATGTTGCAGGGCTGTCGTGGTTGACACGTCTCTGCAAAATTGCGTGGTCATCGGGGGCAGTTCCTGTGGAGTGGCAGACCGGGGTGGTGGCCCCCATCTTTAAGAAGGGTGACCTGAGGGTGTCTTCGAACTATAGGGGGATCACACTCCTCAGCCTCCCTGGACACGTCTACTCCAAGGTACTGGAGAGGAGGGTCCGAACGATAGTTGAATCTCAGATTGAAGAGGAGCAATGTGGTTTTCGTCCTGGCCATGGAACTGTGGACCAGCTCTATACCCTTGCAAGGGTGATGGTGGGGGCATGGGAGTTTGCCCAACCAATCCACATGTGTTTTGTGGATTTGGAGAAGGCTTATGACCGTGTCCCCAGGGGCACCCTGTGGAGGATGCTCCAGGAGTATGGGGTGGGTGGCTTTCTGTTAAGGGCCATTCTGTCCCTTTACCAGAGGAGCGTGAGTTTTGTCCGCATAGCCGGTAGTAAGTCGGACCTGTTCTCGGTGAGGGTTGGACTCCGCCAGGGCTGCCCTTTGTCACCGGTTCTGTTCATAACCTTTATGGGCAGAATTTCTAGGCGCAGCCGTGGTGTGGAGTGTGTCGAGTTTGGTGGCAGGAGAATCTTGTCTCTGCTTTTTGCGGATGAAGTGGTCCTCCTAGCTTCATCCAGCTCCGACCTTCAGCTCTTGCTGGGTGGGTTCGTGGCCGAGTGTTAAGCGGCTGGGATGAGGATCAGCACCTCCAAATCTGAGACCATGGTTCTCGACCGGAAAAGGGTGGCTTGCCAACTCTGGGTCGGGGGAGAGGTCCTACCTCAGGTGGAGGAGTTTAAGTATCTCGGGTCTTGTTCACGAGTGAGGGTAGGGTAGGAGGGATCGGGAGATCGACAGGCGGATTGGTTCAGCGTCTGCAGTGATGCGGACGCTGAACCAATCTGTCGTGGTGAAGAGTAGAGCCCTGCACGGGCCTAAAATCTGAGCCCGTGCCCGGCCCGGCCCGAGGGGGTGGAGCCCCAGCCCGACCCGGTCCGAAAAGGTTTTCAGGATTCTCTGGCCCGACCTGAGCCCGACTTTTTTTAACCAACTAAATGAAAACAAAGTGCGTCAATCCTGACCAATGTGTTAAAAGACGTGCAGGATCCGATCAATTTGTTTTTCCCTCATCTACCATCACGGAGATAACGGCGCACTGGCTCTGGTGGTAATCAAGTTAAATTTTATCTCTTTCCAACAATTTTCACAAGAAAACAAAACAGTCAAAAGCAGGGCTTGTGTTGTGTTGATCAGACAGTTCTCGTATTTGACCGTTTATTTTGACGGAGAAAGAATAGAAAGAATTACCCCGACGCATGCAGATGAACTGACATTTTATTCTACGCACATCGCAGTTGTAGCTAAATCACCCAAGAAAAGATTCCCATCTGAACATCTGAGCTGGACACTGCTCAGTGCAGCTCGCTCTCAGCGCATATGTGCACAGCGAGCTGAAGTTGTGCAGATTGGCTTGGAGCGTGTCGCAGAACCAGAGCGCATGCGGGAAGGTTCCTCCCACTGAAGCGAGTGTTCTCCAAACCCTGTCTCTCAGAGAGACTTGTCACTTAGAAAATGTTCCCTGATTATGAAACTTTGGCTGAATTGTGCTTGTTCCTGTCTCCAATGTGGCGACACATCCAGGAGGAGAATCCCAGAATCTCACATCCTCTTCAGCTCAGAAAGCACCTATGATTACACACAAAAGTGACCCATCAACCCGGTCTCACAGTAAGACTGGGTTGGGCCTGTTCAGGTTTACGCAGACAATCTTTACATAGAATTGACTTACAGATATAAAATTAATTCAGTAAAATATAAAGCATTTTATTTAAATATCCATTCATTATTTTACAAGCACAGAGAGCCGCATCAGATTCAGATCAGCGGGAAGATTCCTCCGACTGAATTCAGTCGGAGGAATCTTCCCGCATGCGCTCTGGTTCTGCGACACGCTCCAAGCCCCTCTCCACATCTTCAGCTTGCTGTGTACCTTATGTAGTACACGCTGACAGCAAGGACGGATTAACCAGGGCCCACGAACTCTAAAGGGCCCAGGGCAGCAAGGGCACGAGCAAAATACTGTAGGCCTATCTGTAACCTCCCGCTTTATATTAAACTAGGGTGACCGTGCGTCCTGTTTTCCCCGGACATGTCCACTTTTCACTCTCTGTCCGGGCATCCGGACTGGGGGGTTCTTGTATTGATGAAAATGTCCGGCTTTTCATCCAGGAGCAGGGATCGAATTATGGGTGAGCTGGATATCCTACACATCCAGGGGAGCCGTAAATAGGTTTTCTACCTATATTACATAATTTGTGGACTCTTTTGAGCAGAGAGCACAGAGAGCGGCACAGCGCTGCGTTGTTGCGCAGTGATCCAGGCAGCTGCTTCCAGCGCACGGTCCAATCTCAAAGTGGCGCAACCAAAAAACTATAATTAACACACGATCATTCATGTCCGCTCATGTTCTCTATGTTCTGTCTTATTTGTGCCTGAAGCGCTCTGCTACTGCGGAGCTCATCACCTGTGCTGCGGTGATTTCACCTCACTGATGCAGCATCGACACGCACTCTCCGCTTTGCGGTCAGGAGATCCTTTGATCTGCTCAAAATTAACTGATGAGGTGAAAAAGTAAGAATCCAGGCAGCAGTTTTTCTGGAGAGTTTAGAGGAGATGCAGGAAGATGAGAGACAGACAGGACAGGAAAATAGTTAAATAAAAACAAGAAAACAAAGTAAAATGTAGGTAGATTTATCTCCACTACACATTTTTACCTGTATAAAACAATAAGTTACACACATGTCATATTTATACATCTGATACAATTCAGATCACATTCAAAACTCAGTCACACACCCAGGGCCGTTTCAAGACATTTTGGGGGCCAAGGCAAAATGACTCCCCCCCACATAACTGGGCTCCCCAGAAGGCTCTGTGTAATTCATACCCTCTCCAGGAGTGTTAGTTATACAGTGTTTGTAAAAGCCCCTCAGACATCGCTGACATGTTCTAATATTATCAGATGAAGAATGATCACACATGCTGTCTCATCTGCTGCTTTTCTAAACTTGCAAAAAGTAAAATGAAACAATTTAGATATTAATATATAATTTCATGTAAATTTTAATGAGTTCTTATTAATTTGAAACATTTGTGTTGTTAGTCATTCACGTATACTTTCTAAACGATCATAATAGTATTTTGTTAGATTTGATTTGATTATTTTAATTTATTTGATTACATAAGCAGCAAAATGCCAGGATTTCATTAAAGATGTAGAAATCAAACCTGGTTAAACACAAACAAAAGTCCCAGTCTAATATGATAAAACACAAAATGCTTTTTACATAAAAAATATACAAAAAAATATAAAAATACTCCATTGTCTGTCTTGACAGTTTATTTGCTGTAAATGACCTATAATTATTCAGGGGTATTAAACAGGCCTTTACCTTTGTTTTGGGCAACGTCTTTTAAGCAGATTTAGGATTTTGTTTTTGTTAATCAGCATAATAAAGAGTTTCCTACAAAAGAATCATAAGAATGAAGAACAAAAAATTAATTTTTATTTTAGGTTGAAGGTTTTGAAACCTGGTGTAATACAAAAGCACAAAAACACTCATATATGTATGTCGATGGCTTTTACAGAATTTCTTGAGACAAAGTGATTGGTCCAGATTTCCAATCAGAAAGCAGCTCATCTCATCATGAGAGAAGAGGAAGGCGGAGGTGGGGTTACGTTTAAACTCAGGAAACACTGATGAGAAGAGCTGAAGGACCAAGTGGAGTTAAAGGTTTATCAAGATCAGAGAAATGATGAAGGTCCTTCTACTCATCTTCTCACTGGTTACAGGTAAATGACCTGTTAGAATCTGTTTACTAATCATTTACTGACTTCATGTTAGTCTTTTATTTTCGTTACTGCTTTTCTCACAAGAACCAAGCGCTGGATCCTGAGAGGAAAGCTCTAGAAGTTTGATCAACCTAATCACACACACACACACACACACACACACACACACACACACACACACACACACACACACACACACACACACACACACACACACACACACCCTCTGCTGGTAGATACTTCCTCTCAGTTCTATTTCCATCTGCCACTGTGATACAGCAGAAAATCCAGGCGAGAGTGATGGCAGAGGGAGAAACAAGAGCGGGGTCAGTGGTAGCTTTGAACGTAAACACCGTTTGGAGATTGCAGAAAAATACAGAAAGAAAATGTCTCAAATGGGAGAGAATGAAAGCAGAGTAAGACTTGTTACTCAAAAGGGCAGCAGACAAGAGCAGGAGGACAACTGGAATAGTTTGACCTTATTTGGAGTGTTTCCTAAACGCACGCACGCACGCGCACACACACACACATGCACACACACATGCACACACACACACCATTCAATTAGTGGCTTTGTCAAGGTTCAGCAATGTTTAAGCACAAAATAAAAAGCAAACATGACCTTGAGGATGTCGGAAACACCTCACCAGCTCCTATTGAAATGTCGTGTGGAGCAAACAAACGTGCAAGAATGCAAAAGTAAACAGTGGCAGACATTTAGGTGGAGGACTTTCATTTGGAAAATACATCAGCTGCATTTTTATTGTATATTTAAACACATTTATTCAGCCATCTGAAACTGACATGTTTATTGGAAGCACATAAAACCAAGAGTTTGGAGCCACTTGTGTCAACACAAACGGAGGCTCGACACAAATGTGAAGATCGGAAGGAGAGCGAAGTCGGCATGAGAAAGGAGAAAAAAATCTGGTTACAGTGGCAGATGTCTCACATCAGCCAGAGATCTGTACCAAAAAATGCAAAAACAAGAGAATGTCTTAAGGATTTGTTAAACTTATGAAAATATTTTCATCTAACTCAGTTTAACTTATTCTACTGCAGTAGCTTTAAATGTTCTACAGTTTTAAAAGTAAAAAATATAAATAAAAAATACCCTGGTTGTTATGAGTTTTAAAATCAAACTTTCATGCTTATTTGGTAAATATTACGCTCGTGTTTCATTCTGTGTGACAACACTAGATTTAGTCTTTGGTGGTCATGTCCTCTACACAACACTTTCAATCTTACTCAAGAAAATCACTGTGAATGTTTGTACGAGTAAAAAACTGACAGGAATTTAGCATTAAATTAAATTAACTCTTACAAAGGGATAAAAGTAAAAGTTGAGGCTGGCAACATGAAGGCAACAGGAGGCTGGCGGCAAGGAGACTGGACCTCGGGAGTCGGAGACACAAGAACCCTGGGACAGGATGGCTTGGACTGAGCCCCAGGAAACCAGGATCCTCGGGAGACATCTGGACAGAACTGCAGCTGCAGATAGGGCGGCAGGGCCGGGGCCTCTAGGTCAGGCGGCACAGCTCTGATCTCAGGAGCAGCCTGGCGATGGCGGCATTGTCGTCAGCGTGCAGTTGGAGGAGCGGAAGGGCCCGACTGACCCACTGAAGAGGGGATGGTATCAGCCGGGAAGGAAAAGGGACACACTTTTGAAGAGGACATTCTGGACAGAGAAGATATGGTTTGTGAGAGAAGAGAAGGAAGCAATCTACGTCAAACATGAAAAACCTACATTAAATAGAGGGGGAGGTCTCAGGTTTCACAATGCAGCCCTGAACCTAATCTCCAAACTGTTTCAGTCTAGGTCACACCCTCTCGCATCTAATCAAAACAATTCCCTCACAACAGAGGCTAACGACTCCGACGACTCATCAGCAGGTAGGGAGGAGAGGTGTGCATAGATAGTTTCTGCTCCTTAAGCACCACAGCTACAGCGGATTGTCAATACGTGAGGGTCAAAGCTCCTCGGACGAGAAACAAAATGTCTTCAAGAAATCAAAGATGTCCAGTTGCCCTCATTTTTGAACCCCATTGGAATAACTGTTTTTGATGAGTCTGTTGTCACCGTTCAATATTACATCTCACGGAGGTGTTTGTGAAGGCAGAGGGTACCGATCCAGCAGTCCGTCAGACTTCTTCAGGTGTTTTCCAGACATCTGGACATGCTCACGAGTCGTGGTGTGCAACATTGGACTAATAGCTACTGCTGAAGGGAACAGCTGAGAAAGAAGAAAGATAGTTAACAATCAAGGGTTTAAAATACAACAGGTGGAGGGTTTGATTCAGCAGTTAGGAGTCTGTGAAGATTCAAATCATCAAAAGTGACTGCTGGAGCTTTGGCAGGATCAAAGGAGCAGAGTGCTGCTGCCTTGTGGAGGGTAGTATTCCTAAAGCACACACAGTACTCTGTTCACCTCAGCTGGATCTGAGTCTTTACCCTCCCAGCATAATCTCAGGTTCAGAGGTTGTCACCTTACCTGGTGAAGCTGAAAATACCCATTCGTCAGTCAGACAGCAGTGTTGTGTTTGTTTTTGTCCTCCTCTAGTGGCCACTTAGTTACATTACATCACAAAGGAAATGGAAAGTTATTGACTTTCACTCTAACTAAAATCATTTTAATACAGATTGTGTGAATGGATGTATTAGTTTATTCTCTTTCTACTACTTAAAGAAAACATTGGGATTTTTCTAATCTGCATCATAAATCGGCCCGTGTCCGTAGGAACTCTGGAGAGTGTCATGGTCTGGGGAAGGCGTTTAACCCAGGACATGCAGAATCACAACACACAGACTAAACAAAAATGAGAGTTTATTTTAGAACGAGAACATAAGGCGCCCTGGGAATTCCAGTGGAGGTCGGGAAGAACTGAGCGCAGCGTCTGAGGAGGGGAGAGCAGATAAAGGGGAGTCCTGAGAGGTAAGTCTTAACTGAGGAGGTGCAGAGAAAAGACTTACAGGGAATGAGGTAGGTGGAGGTATTGGGAAGGGCAGGTCGAGAGTCGGGGTGTGTCCAGGTGAGTAGGTCCAGGAGAAGCAGCGTGGAGAGAGCAGGTGAGCGGAGCGGATGGAGAACACCAGAGAGCTGTGTCCAGAAGGTTTATGTAGCAAAGGTGAGTATCCTGATAAGTAACTGAATCCAGAGATGTTTCTTCAACAGAGATGTTCCAAAATCCTGAGTTTTTATCCTGTCTAGTTTTTGGGGTTCTGACTGTGATTCCAATAATGCAGCAAGCATCTTTTAGTTTCCTGTTCCTCACAAATCACAATAGATTACCTTCTTTTCAAAACAAGACAACAACAAACACCAAATCACTTCTTTTACAGGTTTTCTGGGTTACCTGTAAGGATCTGGAAACTGTAGGCTTTTGTTAATAAAGAGCATCCAGTTTTAGATGCAGGAAGATCTAACAGCATCAGTAATCTCAGAGCCACTCGTCATATGGATCTCTCTACTCCAACTTTCCCAGATCAACCCAGGCGCGTTGCAAGCTTTTCAAAAGTGTGGGGGATGTTTTCTGTTCCTAAAATAATTTCATGTTATTCATCTTGTTAGTTTAATTTCCACAATAGTGGAGCAGGTGCGAATTTTAGACGCGTCACGCATGTCTCCGTTTTAAACATGTTTAAACTGTTCTTCTAAACTGTTTACTTTCCAGAAATGAAGACAGAAGATGAAGACTCTTTTCATTTCTTTTATTAGATCAAAGAACTCTATTTTCAATAAAGCTAATCAAAACAACTGTTAGTCAATAATACAATGTGACCGATCTGTGAAATCACAATATTATGATTAATATGTTTTTAATAAGTAATATGACTTAATCTAGTCACTAGACATGCTGATGCATTATGGTAAATAATCACATGACACAAATCAGGCCTTAGCTTAGTGTATCTAGATACCTCGGCTATGCAGCAATGTGGTTCTCCTTCAAACTCAAAGGGAACACTGTTAGCAGGGTTTGTTGTGGTACACCTCTTTATGACAACGTCAGGATATGTCAGTAGTGGCATATACTGCAGGCATCTTGCTTGGTTTAACACAAACTTCCCTCGGTTGATTAGTTCAGATATTTTGTGATGTGTGTAGATGGTGACAGGATATCCCATTGTTATCACTGAGGCTTTCTCATAAGCATAATGCAAAGCAGCCAATCCTTGATAACAAGGGGGCCATCCCTGTGCCACATTGTCAAGTTTTGCACTGTAGTACGCAATAGGTTGTTTCCGACGTCCACTGCATGTGTCCTGCATTAACACTGCAGAGGCATACATGTCATGTCTGTTTGCGACGTACAGCAAAAATGGTTTTGTGTAGTCAGGTGTTGCTAAACTTGGCGCAGTTTGCATGTCTTGTTTGATGGTTTCAAAAGCTATCTTAGCTTCATTTGTCCATTTTAGAGTCGATTTTAAAGACTCACTTCCAGCATCTTTAATCAGTGCCCTAAGTGGTGCGGTTTTTTCAGCATAGTTTTCAATCCACTCGGAGTTGAAACCAGTCATTCCCAGAAATGTCATCATTTGTCCAACAGTTTGTGGTTGTGGAGCTTTGCTCACACCTTCCATGTGTTCTGGTGAGATGGCGACAGTCCCATGGGAGATTACTCTCCCTAGGTACTCTACCTGTGGTTGGCAGTACTGAAGCTTTGTCAGAGAGGCTTTGTGTCCTCCCCGAGCTAACTTCTGGAGGACTTTAATGGAGTCACGATGGCAATCATCGATTGTTCGTGCGCAAATCAGTAGGTCATCAACATACTGAATCACAGTGCTGTTCACCTCGATGCCTTCGAGGCTCTGTTTCAAAATCTGATTAAAGATGTGTGGACTGTGTTTTAGCCCTTGTGGTAGCCTTCTGTACGTGAGCTGTCTCCCACGAAACGTGAAAGCAAAAGGATATTGTGATTCTTTGGCCAATGGGATGCTAAAAAATGCTGAACACAGATCAATTACCGTGAAGTATTTAGCTTCCCCATCGATGTTACTCAGTAATGTGCTTGGATTTGGCACGTCTGCGTCAAAGTCAGTGATCACTTCATTTACAGCTCTTAAATCATGTACCAGTCTGTACTTGAGCTTGTCTGCTTTTAGCACTGGCAGAATTGGAGTGTTACATATGCTATAGGTTTCTTTTAGTACTCCTGCTTGAATTAGACCTTCAATAGTTGCATTTATACCCTCTTCTGCTTCTGGCTTGAGTGGGTATTGGGGTTGATAAGGCAGTTGTTGCCTCCCTAAGATGATGACCAGAGGGGCAACTGGTTTCCTGTTCAATAACGTGTGTCTGTGATAAAGAATAGAAAAAGGGACACACGTTGAGCTGATGTCAGTTTCACAACAGGAAGGTTTATTCTTCTCTCCAATTTTGACAAAACATGAACAAAGGGTGGCTTAAATCCATTTACAACATCAGATTCAAAATGGATCACAATGAACACATTTATTTCACCAAGATAAACAAAACACAATAGGGTACTCTGTACTTTGTTTTAACTACATTTACAACATCATAAAATTAACTCATTTTTAAACATTTTAATTCTCGTTCAGCATTAACTTATTTATGTGAAATGTATTTCCACTGTTCTTATACAATCTACAACTATATAGAGTGCAATGCTCCTTTAATGGCGTTCACTACTACTGTGCAGTCAGCATTGATCAAACAGTTTCCTTATAACACTCTATAAATGTCTTCATCTTAAACCACAAACTTGTTCTTGTAACCACAACATCAACCAGAAGACTAAAACGTAGCATAAAACCAATTTATCAGAGTGCCTACCACCTTAAGAGTTCACAGTCCCGAAGTCTCTCACACTTAGCTTCCCCACACACACTCAGTATCCCACATTAGCCCAGTCCGCTAGCATTAGCATCATTTTACCCGCAGCCTCAACCCACAGTTCAGACACAACTCAGAACAAATCCAATTTCTTTAGCGAGTTGCGCTCAGTACCCACATGAACAACATACTCTGTTTGTAAGGTCTGCAGTATACATTCACTTAAATGCCTTTACTAACCTGTGATAAAGAATAGAAAAAGGGACACACGTTGAGCTGATGTCAGTTTCACAACAGGAAGGTTTATTCTTCCTCTGTGCCCCAAAACGCTACTCGATACCACTGCGCGTAATGCGCCCTCTAGCGGCTGTATGCGGAATAGCATTGTAAACTGACAGGTACACACATACAATCATAACAGTTTTCCCCATCTTATTTCTGATACCAGATTTTACTAGAAAGCTATTTTCAACTCTCTACACTCTCCCCCACTTCAAGGAATGGCTCCTGACATTTGTTTCTTCATGTGTGGACCCATCAGTTTATGGGTGCGAAGTTATTGTGATAGTACGGCTGTGAATAGATGGGGTGAAAGAATGATGGGACGCTGTGTGTCCACATCCAGGGTTGGCTAGCCGAAAGGGTGTTCATATCTGCCCTCCAGTGGCAGTATGATGGCTGACCCAGTACGTTGTACGTGAGTCTTTCCGCTGGTCTCCCCCTCCTTTGTGACCTCCTTACAATGTCATTTTCTCTGTTTTCTCCATCACTTTCCTCCTTGCCTTTTTCTGCTAACTCCTCAGCTTCTACAACATCTTGTTCACCCCCATCTTCTGGCCTGTCAAGTGGGCAGAACTCTCTTGCTGTCGCACGTAGCTTGGGCTCACTGTTAGACTTCTGCTTTGGAATGACAGTTTCCTGTTGCTGAGGTTGCTCCTGTTGAATGGCAGGTCCTTGTTGTTGAGGGTTCACGAGTCTGTAGCAGGGAATCTTGCTCCGGAGGCCGTAGTGGTAGGTATAACTACCTTCCTCATCAGAGCTACTTGTCGCTGTTTCATGGACCTTTCCTACAGGTTGTCTTCGCTGTTTTGCTTTTGTCTTTTCTTCCACAGGAAGTTCTTCCTCGAAAGGTAAGTCGTTCACTGGTAGTAGAAGGTTTCTATGAAGAACCCGCATGGCTTTACTACCTCTCTCTGGCTGTACCTTATAGACGGGTCCATCTCCCAGTCTCTCCACCACGCGATGTACCACTTTCTCCCAATATGCGCGCAGTTTTCCTGGCCCTCCTCTCTCTGACAGATTTTTCACCAGTACTCTGTCACCTGGCTGGAGGGTGGCACCTCTTACATGTCTGTCGTACTGCTTCTTGCTTTTGGCTGAGGACTGCCGGCTGTTATTTGCAGCTATTTGGTAAGCAACTCGCATCCTCTCGGCCCACTTTTGAACGAACGTTTGGTGGTTTTGTGCCTCAGTGTCTTTGCCTTGGTGGAAAAGTAGGTCAACTGGTAGCCGTGGAGCCCTGCCATACAAGAGAAAAAATGGAGAGTACCCTGTTGCGTCATGCCTTGTGCAATTGTAGGCATGCACGATCTGAGGCAGATGATCTTTCCATTCACTCTTTTTCTCTTCTTGTAGGGTGCGCAGCATTTGAAGAAGTGTGCGATTTAACCGCTCCACTGGATTGCACTGAGGATGATAAGGAGTGGTGCGTGAGTGTGCAATTCCTGATAGTTGTTGCAATCTTTGGAACAGGCTGTTTTCAAACTCACGTCCTTGGTCATGATGCAACTTCTCTGGATACCCAAAGCGAGGAATAAAGTCCTGAAATATCTTTTCAGCAGCTGCCTTCCCTGATTTGTTTCTCGTTGGGTATGCCTGCGCAAAGCGCGTGAAGTGATCAACGAGAACAAGGATATACTCATATCCTCCTTTGCTTGGCTCCAAGTGCAAATAGTCAATAGAGACCAACTCAAAAGGTGCACTGGTGGTGAGGGATCCCATTGGAGCTCTCTGCGGGATATTGGGATGCTTCTGTTTAATACACTGGCATTTTTTTGTCACGTATTCTTCCACATCTTGCTGCATGTACGGCCAATAGAACCGTTCTCGGGCCAGATGGATCACCTTTTCAGAACCTACATGCCCCATGTCGTCATGTAAGCTTTTCAGTACTACTGATTTGAGCTGTTCAGGGAGGACCAGTTGTCGGTTTTGGTTTGTTTTTCTGTAAAGTAGTCCATTTTCTACTTCTAACTTGTTCCACTCATAGAGCAGTCTCCTCGTCTGTTTAGACATTGTTTTTTTTTCTTTTTCATTTGGAGTCCAAGCTCTCAGTTTCAAAGAAATAACTTCTTTAATAGCTGGATCTGCCTGCTGTGCAGCGGTGATATCCCTGGGAATGATGTCTGAAACGCTAGTGTGTGGTACAGCATTCCCATCATCACCGTTTAGTTGCAATGCAGCCACCCAGGGAACATCATCGTCTTGCACCAATTTTGTCCCCTGCCACACAGCAGAGACCACCTCCGGTGACACTGTCTCTGTATGGTCATTCATCTGCTGCTGCAGGTTCACGGGATACCTGGACAACATATCGGCATCCGCGTTCCTCTTCCCTGGTCGATACTTAATGTCAAAATGGAAATCTGCCAACTCCCCAACCCATCTATGGCCCACAGCATTCAGTCTTGCGGAACTCAAGATGTAGGTCAAGGGGTTATTATCGGTATAGACCGTGAAAGTTGGTGCATAATACAGGTAATCCCGGAACTTGTCGCAAATAGCCCATTTAAGTGCCAGGAACTCAAGTTTGCCCGAGTGCAGATGATAGTTCTTCTCTGCCGGTGTTAAGGTCCTGGAGCCGTACCCAATGACACGCAGTTTGTTGTTTTGGCGTTGGTATAATACAGCTCCCAGACCTTCGTTTGAAGCGTCTGTGTGTAACACAAAGGGAAGATCGAAGTCTGGGTAGGCCAGGATGGGGGGGTTTGTCAACATGTCCACCAACCTGGACACCACGTTCTGATGTTCAGTAGTCCAGGTGACAGGTGAGCGAGAGGGAAGTTGCCCCTTGTTCCCTTTGGTCACTGGACTTTTCCCCTTAACAGTCTGAGGCTTGATGGCATGACCTATCTCAGCTGGGCTTTGGAGAATTTCAAACAAGGGCCTCGCTAGTCGTGAAAAGTCTTGGATAAAGGACCGGTAGTAGCTGAGAAATCCAAGCAACGTCCGGACTTCTCCCACTGTGCGAGGCTTCTTGTCTTTCAGGGCTAGCACTGCTTCCAAATCCTTTGGATCGAGCTGAATCCCTTCTCCTGACACCACTCGCCCAATATATCGAATTTGTCTCTTAAAGAGCTCACATTTAGCTGGGCGGAGCTTAATGCCGTGTTGTCGCATCTGGTAGAACACTTGTCTTAGATGGTCTACGTGTTCGTCAAACGTTTTGGAATAGCAAAGGACATCATCCAAATATGGCACACAACACTCATCTCTGATGCCCTCTAACACTCCCTCCATGCACCTCTGAAAGGCAGCTGGTGCATTTGTCAGTCCAAAGGGTATTCGTACCCATTCGTAGAGTCCCCAGGGTGTGCTAAAGGCAGTGAGATGTCTTGACTCCTCACTCACAAACCCTTGATGATACGCACTCCCTTGGTCCAAGATGGAGAACCATGAATTGCCCCCTAGGCTGTCCAACAAATCCTGGATCCGTGGGAGTGGATGGCGATCTGGGACAGTTTTGCGGTTAAGCTCACGGAAGTCAACACACAGGCGAAGACTGTTGTCTTTTTTTCGCACACACACTACAGGTGACGAATGGGCGGAAACAGACTTCCTAATCCACCCCCTGTTCAGGAGATTTTGGATATACTCCTTCACCTCCTTAAACAGTGGCCGTGGAATGGAATTGTAGCTTTTTTGGACTGGAGTGTCATCAGTCGTATTGATTTTGAGCTGTAAGCCAGGGACACACCCTATGTCTCCTTCCTCACGAGCAAACACGTCTGATTCCTCATAAAGCATTTGCCGTACCGTGCTCTGGTCAGGCTCAGGCAGGTGATCTAAATCAACATTTGGATGCCATCTTTCCTCCGCACTACCAGCACGGCCATTTTCCTTCCCATTACTTTGTTCTTCACTGGTTGGACTTGTTTGGGTAGCGCACAGAAGGGTGTCATGGTGTGGTTCTCCAGGCCCCTGTATCGTTGGATGGATGTTTACAGGCGTGCTTTCCACCACTTCTTCAATGGATCCTAACACTGCTTTTGGAGGTAAAAAAACCTCATGCCTTGTGGAATTCTGGATTGGTATTCTCACTATTTTTGAGGCGCCAGCCGGCACATCAACAAGCGCAGGAAATAACTCCAACCCATCTGGCATTTGCCAGTCTACATTGGGCTCAAACAACATGACTCCTCCTCCAGGAAAAGCTCTCATGCGGCATTTCACCTGACAGATCTGACTGCGGGGGATTGTGAGTCCCTTCTTTCCAACTCTTAATACTGGACATTCTGACTCTTCCAGGGGTGACTTTGTGTGAACCACTGACACCAGACTTTCAGCATTAATCTTCTGAATTCTCAGAGCTTCTGAAAGGAGACTTACTAAGTGGCCATCGTCTCTTTGATCACCATTCCCTGCAATCATCTCCTGTATCACATTGAAGCCTAGTAGCGGGCTGCTTAACCCTCCGCGACTTACTAGCATGGGAACATAAATAGCAACTGAGCCGTGCCTGCTACTTGTGATCTCAAGAAGAACTTCTATCCACCCTTCAAATGGCACCTCTGTACCATTAGCTGCAGTAACTTTGAGTGGGTGGTCTGAAAATAGGCTTTCTAGTGGCCTAATTGTCACGTTTGGTAAGGCTTTTTGCACCCAAGACTTCTCCACAATACTTACTTGGGCCCCACTATCCAACAACATTTGAAGTTTGACCCCATCAAGATAACAGGTTACCATACATCTACCCCCAATCAGCTGAGCGACACGCTCCCTTTTGGACGCTTGGCACGATCTGGAGGTCTTGGTTGAAGAAGAACTTTTCTCTTTGGAATGCTGCTTCTCTGGGATTGGGGACTCTGCATTCTCCAAGGTCACTGGTGGTCCCCCCCCAGCGACCTCACCCGGTTTCCCGACAGAGTTCCCTTTTGTAAGCAGCCAATAGCTCTGTGTCCCTCTTTTCCACATCGGAAGCAGTGTGAGCAGACGTCGTTTCCTTGGGATACACATTGGTGACATTTCCCTTTAACTTCAGGCTTGGCTGACTGTTTGATGTGGAGAAAAGAGTTGTAAGTGTTTTCGGTCGCCACATTCGCTACTGGTGTGAGGGCTTTCTCCAAACTTTTGGCCAAAGATGACACTTGGGCTGTTAACTCCTGTATCGCATTGCGATTGGCCTGCACCTCTGCCTGCACTTGAGTGGCGTTCTGTTTATCACTGTCCAGCTGGGCTGTGTTGATACTGATTGCTTTTTGTTTGTATACCTGTCCCAACCTGGTTTTCCTCTCAGTGTCCTCCCTCAGTGATCTTGTGATCACCTCAAGTATAAAGTCATCAGTCACATTCATGTCTGAAATATGTGGTTTAAGATCTCGTCTGATGTATGAGCATTTTTCATTCATCCCCTGGTAAAGTGAATGAAGAAACACCCCCTGCACCAGTTTACCATCATATTGAAAGTCTGTACCTTGTTTAGAAGCAAACATTATACGCTGCTTGACCCCCATTAGTCTATACATAAACTGTTGTGGGCTTTCTTTGTCATTTTGCTTTGCGTTACTTAGTTCCTGGAACAATTCAGTGCTGCTTTTATCCCTAAGATGTGCTTTAAGGAACCTTGTTAACTCAGCAAGAGTCAGGGTGTCTTTGGTCATGAGCATATCTTTAAAGGTACCAGGCTTAATTACCTTGAGCACGGTTCTGACAACCTCAGTTTCTGAGAACCCCTCAGCTAGACCTTCATCAATTTGTTTACATAGACAGTTAAAACTCAAATCAGAAGCTGAGTCTGAGATTTGACCACCATGTATCTTAAACTCTCTATGTGGTAACAATGCCGCAACATCTGTCAATTTCACTAAACCAGTTACAGGATCAGCAATCACTGATGTTGAGACTCTCTTATTCATTACTGATGCCACTACTGCTGGTTCAGTCTCTGGTACAGCCACAGCATCCCCTTCATCAGAAGCTTGACCACGTTCAACAGTTACCTGGGATGCTTGCAGGTCATCAATGAGGTCACGAAATGCAAGCAGACGAGACATGCCCTGATCTTCGAGGCTCTTCAGTCGTTTACTTCTCAGAAAGTCAACGATAAAGTCAAAGAGCTCCACCTCGGTTGCATCCTCACCGGGAGCATCTTCCACCTCTTCTTCTTGACACCATACTGCAAGTTTATGTAGCAGGTCCCTGTTAGCGGCTCTGGTCAGCTGATGAAGCTGGTTCTGGATCTCCCACTGTAGGTCATGTAGAGTGGCCATGTCTGGATACCTGGCGTCAACCGTCACTACTGTTGTGCATCAGAAGGATATGGATCCCGCGATTCTTGGCTGATTAGCACCTGACCACCATGGTGCTAATCCCGGACGAGCCCCCAGAATTGTTGCCTCCCTAAGATGATGACCAGAGGGGCAACTGGTTTCCTGTTCAATAACGTGTGTCTGTGATAAAGAATAGAAAAAGGGACACACGTTGAGCTGATGTCAGTTTCACAACAGGAAGGTTTATTCTTCTCTCCAATTTTGACAAAACATGAACAAAGGGTGGCTTAAATCCATTTACAACATCAGATTCAAAATGGATCACAATGAACACATTTATTTCACCAAGATAAACAAAACACAATAGGGTACTCTGTACTTTGTTTTAACTACATTTACAACATCATAAAATTAACTCATTTTTAAACATTTTAATTCTCGTTCAGCATTAACTTATTTATGTGAAATGTATTTCCACTGTTCTTATACAATCTACAACTATATAGAGTGCAATGCTCCTTTAATGGCGTTCACTACTACTGTGCAGTCAGCATTGATCAAACAGTTTCCTTATAACACTCTATAAATGTCTTCATCTTAAACCACAAACTTGTTCTTGTAACCACAACATCAACCAGAAGACTAAAACGTAGCATAAAACCAATTTATCAGAGTGCCTACCACCTTAAGAGTTCACAGTCCCGAAGTCTCTCACACTTAGCTTCCCCACACACACTCAGTATCCCACATTAGCCCAGTCCGCTAGCATTAGCATCATTTTACCCGCAGCCTCAACCCACAGTTCAGACACAACTCAGAACAAATCCAATTTCTTTAGCGAGTTGCGCTCAGTACCCACATGAACAACATACTCTGTTTGTAAGGTCTGCAGTATACATTCACTTAAATGCCTTTACTAACCTGTGATAAAGAATAGAAAAAGGGACACACGTTGAGCTGATGTCAGTTTCACAACAGGAAGGTTTATTCTTCCTCTGTGCCCCAAAACGCTACTCGATACCACTGCGCGTAATGCGCCCTCTAGCGGCTGTATGCGGAATAGCATTGTAAACTGACAGGTACACACATACAATCATAACAGTTTTCCCCATCTTATTTCTGATACCAGATTTTACTAGAAAGCTATTTTCAACTCTCTACACAATCTTGCATTTGGCTTCAATTCCACTTGAACTGGAGTTGCCGATGTTACCAGTCCAACATCCGTGTCATGTTTAGACCATAGCTGGAACCTGTTTTAGCATGTCGGCTTTCAACTCGTTTTGAGCTGTTTCTGATTCTGCTACACCTTGCATGTGTTTTTTGTTTGTGACTGTTACAACCTGTGGTTTTGACATCATAGTGGTATCGCAGAGAATTTTTATCATTTCTGCATTTTTTGTAGTGTAGATTAGCGGGTTATCTGTTTTCTGCCACTCTGTTTTAGTTGCTGTTAACATCATTGGTCCAAGATCTCTTGACTTAAAGCCTTTGTTTACCATTAAGGTAATGTGTGGTGCTGATTCTGGCACAGTGTGCCATTTTTCAATAAATGGGTTTTCTTCCACATTCACAGCTGCACCTTGCTGTCCTATCACGATGTATTGTGACACTAGCCTAACGTGCAAGTCTTTTGTTTCTTTGTCCCATTTTTCTTCAAAGATTCTACTGCATGATGGATCATAAGTCATTGTGCAGTGATAGTCACTGAACGGTACAGTAGCTTCTGGGATTTGAGCTTCAATAAATTTTTCCCATTGTTGAAACATCTCTGAGACTGGCTTGTTAATGTCACCAAGCCAGTAGACCTTAGCGTGTTCTGTCTGAGCAGTCATTTGAAAGTTTATTCCAGAGCTATCTACATAAATTCCTTCTGGTGTGCACCAGATTTTTGTTTTTAATTTACACAATGCATCTCTTCCTAGTAGATTAACTGGAGTTTGGTCTGAAATCAGAATTGGGATTACGATTTCACTGTCATCAACTGCTAGTCTTACATGAGCTGTTAAGGGGTTTATTTGTTTTGTTCCCGAGAACCCTGTTGTCTTTACGCTTTTCTCAGACATGGGGAGATGAGTTGCATAATTTGATTTTATGCATGAGTAGGTTGCCCCGGTATCAACTAACATTGGGACCGATTTGCCTTCTATTTTAACATTGATCACTGGTTCTTTATCGGCGTTAGCTGTTAAAATTGGTAGTTGCTCCTCCCCCCCAGGACCCTCCGGGCATCCCTAGAATCCTTGTTGTGCTGCCCATGGATTAACTGGACCTCCTCTTCCCCGGTTTGGTCGTGTTCCACGACCACGCCCAGACCATTCAGGGTTTGGAATTGGATTCGGACAGTCTCGATACAGGTGACCCATCTGGCCACACCCCCAACATGAACCTGGAAGTGGGGGTCGGTTCTGCTGCACCCAGCCTTGTCGGGTTGGGTAGCGATTGGGGAAACGATTTGGAAATCGTCTCTGTGGTCCAGGCTGCTGTCTACCATACTGGTTTGGGTAGACATTGATAACCAGTTGAGATGGAGTTTCAGGCGGGGCCACAGCTGTCTGCAATGCTTGGGTTTGGCTGTCACTCTTGCTGTCACTTTTCACCACTGCCGCCTGGGTCTTCGCCTTGTGCTGGAGATCATTTATGTGCAACTGCGTGAGTTTTCTCTGAGCGCACTTTTCTTGCTCAATCATTTTGTTATTGTCTTTCCGATAGCGGTCCACTGCGTGGACTACATGGTCTCTGAACTGTGCATGTGGCATTGAGTCCAGTCCCACAACATCCTCCAGTTTGTCTCGCACAGGAGTCGGGAGAGCAGAAATCAGGGATGTTCGGAACAGAGAAGTCATTATTGGCGTCCCCTCAGGACCCTCCTCCGTCTCCAGCTTCCACCGTCTGAGCTGCCTGTCAACGAATGACGCAGGACTCTCAGTCTCTGAAAGTGGCTCACCTTTCAAAGCTTTGGGGTCAATCCTGTTGGGATATGCTGCTCTTAGTATGTTCCAGAGTGCATTTCTGTGTGTGTTAAACTCCGTGCCGTCAGCCATTGGGTCCAGCATCCATTGGACTCCATTGGATGCGAGCAATGTTCCCATAGCTGATGTCCCAATAACTCGAGCCAAAATAGCTTTGAGATCTCCAAGGGCAAGCATTCGCCCAGTTGTCTCCTGTTCCAAAGCCCTAATCCACTTTCCAGCGCCATCTTGTATGTGGGGCAGCCGCGAAACCAAACCAGTGAGGTCGAGGCTCTGCCAGGGAATATAATTAGCTCTTGTGCCCTTAATTAAAATTGGGTACTGACCATCATTAGTGTATCGAATAGGTGGTTTTAAGTCATGTCTGGGTCTCAGATCACGGCTTTCACTGCTAGGACCTGGTTTTTCCTTCTCTTGAGTCAGACCTGTATTTGGATCACCACGCTCTGGTGAGTGAATGCCTGGTTTGTAAAAAGGCTTGAAATTTTTCTCCTTGCTTGTGCTAGTGGTGTTCTCACTAACCTCATCTGAATGTGTGCCTGTGATGTGATTTAAGGATTTCCGCAGGCCTTCAGATATGTCCTGTATAATTTGGTCAACATCGTTTAGCTCATCATGTACATCCTCATCCTTGTTCTCAAGGTCAATCCAGTATGAGTTAGCCTTCTGTTGCCTTTTCAAAAAATCCTTATGTTCTGCAAAACAATCAATCTCCCTTCGTCCTTCTTCACTTACCGCTCGACGTTCTGTACTGCAATATTTTGGATGCGTTCCACGAGGTGGAGTTGTTTGTTCGAATTCTCTTTCCTCACTTCCTTTTGCATGCTTTTCTTTGCCAGGTGCTTCATCTGATTGCTGTGATGTTGTTAATTTTAAAATTGCATTGTCAACATCTAAACCCTTAGGACCTTTGTCGAATGTGTTGCGCAAATCAAAATCTCCCGTAATTGTAACGGTTCCCAAGAGGGGATACAGGCCCTCTTCTGCTGGGGCCTTCACTTCCTTCTGGGGTTTGTCCAATTTGTCTTTCATTTTAAGGATGGCCTGTTTAAAGTTCTGTCTGTAAATCTTTCCTTCATTCCTGAATAAGTCCAGGATCTGAATTTCCTTTTCTCTTTTCTGCTGTCTTTTCTTGGACCCATCTGCTTTATGATCCTGAATTCTCAATTCCAAATTGTCGCAAGCTGCTACATCGAAAGTGCCATCAGATGGCCACGGATTGCATAGTTTTCTCGTCCGTTTCGACCACTTCTCTGACATGTGCTTCATCTCTTTTGCTAAAGCAGGATTCTTTGCTGCCAAAATTCCTGCTGGCGTGACCGACATTTTGAAGTTTCATTGACACTTATTATTCCTCTGATTAGTAAGCTAGTTTGTTTATTTATAATCTCCTGAAAATAAAACAAGAATTGAAAGTTGAAACAGATACTGGTGACATATGATGCTGTGGTCTTGAGTAATCTGTTGTTGTTCTGTTTACACAAATGTTGAACAATTTATCTTCTTATTGTAAATGCCTTAAAATCAAATCTCTTCTGGTTTAACACTAAAGTAAAGTTAGTTCAAAAAGCTTTAGTTATTGTTGAAAGAAAAACTTAATGCCTGAAAGTTTTTATAGGTGAACCTTTTAAATCTGGATTGAATATGTATTTATTTGCCCTCAGCAGCTGTGCTGCAGTGGCAGGCTAAAAATAGCCTTATGCTGAATCCCAAACTTGTGTGCAAGCAAAACTCAGCCCACAGGGTAGGGTTTCTCTACGCCCTATGGCTCACCAACCAATCCACACACAGAGGTGGAGTCAGAGGCGGGATCGCCTCTGTACTTCTGTGTCTGTGCGTGTGTATGGAAAGGAGCGCACACACAGCTTGAAGGTGGAGCTTGCGCTTCTGCACTGGCCCCTCTGTCCAGTCTAAGCTTGAGTCTGACAGCTGAGGGTGTCTATGGAGAAACGAACAGATCCGGTGCCACCAAGCGCATTCAGCCTTCAGGATTTAACAACTCTCAAACAGCTTTATAACATTATAATACAGGAAAGAGTCAACCACAATAGAGACCGAATCAGCAGAAGAAAAATCAGTTTCTCTCTAATTTATCCAAGCAATAGTTTAAACAAAATCAGAGTATTTGAACTTTCACGAGTAAAACAACCACACACACAGCAAAGCTTTCACACTTGCATAGAGATGAGAAAAACACACTTCAAAGCAATTTGACACCGAAGCAACATTTCATGCCAAACACTCAACACGCATAAACATTATTAATTGTTTATTAATCATAATCTATATTTCTCATATTTCACATTACCCAGCTGGTAAAAATAGTTATCAAGCTTGTGCACTTCAGCATATATTTTTATTTATATATATGTCACTCTAAAAACTTATTATTTTAACTTCTGGTTTTCTGTTTAAAGACTAATCAGAACAAGATCACAGACTTTGAAATTTGTATAACATTAAACATCAAATTTTAGCACTGCAGTGAATAATATTGATTAGTTTTACACCGTTTTTAAAGCTTCTCCTAGTTTTTTCTCCTTTGTTTTTCTTTTTCCTCCTAATTCTCTGGCGCCTCACACACACCGTTTATCTCACACACCCACTTGTCTCAGCTCACACCCACTCTTATCACCGCCACACACACGCTTATCTCACACGCCTGTCCCACACACAAAACTTCTCTCACACACACACAAAACTTCTCTCACACACACAGAACTTCTCCAACACACACAGAACTTCTCCAACACACGCAGCTCACGAGCTCCAGTGCTGTTCACAGCCTCTCCGCTGCAAACTATGACGTCAACACATGCCTTTGCCAAAAACTCATGAAATTTACCAATCCCCGAGGATTTAACCAAATTACTGGCAAGCTTATCTGTCACAACTTCAGCGCTTTTTCTCAGATCCCAGTCGTTGCCCGGCTTCACCGAGACACCCAACTGGATCTCAATGTCGACCTTTTTCACTTGTCCTCCCTGGACTTTTGTCAGCTGTCAAAATCTATTCCAATTCTCACTGCCCCACCTTTAATTTGTCACTTAAACTTTGTCCGTCATCAAAATGACTCAGCTGACTTCACACATGTGTGAATGTTTATCACCGCTGTTCTGGACAAACGCCTCTTCTTGTTATTATAACTTCTAATTTATGAGAAGGGCATGTTTTTTCTCTCAGACCAGTTCACAACCCACGGAATAAATCCAAAATTGAACAAAAACTGTTCTTACCTACAGGCCCAGAAGTCAAAATTCCGTGGACTGCGAAGCGATCCGAAGAGCACGCCTCTACTCCCCCTACGAGGTCGCCAAAATGTGGTTCTTTTTCCTTATCAAACACAAGAGAGAGACAAGTTTTGTCCAAACACAGCGTGGGGCGTTTATTTACACAACTCATCCATACATCACCAACACTTCATGGGGACAGCGTCCAGCTTCGATCTAAACACCTCGGCTGGAAATCCTTCTGCAAAAGCCCTCTCTCCTACACCACGCAGCATCAGTTATACCAGGGGTGGGCAATTAATTTTTACAAGGGGCCACATGACAAAACCCGAGTTGCATCGGAGGGCCACATTAACGACATCTTGAACCCAAGTTGGCTTAACTTTCTTAAATAGTAAAATTCACTAAATTATATATCACAAATAGCTGGTACTGGTAATCAGAAGAATACAACTAAAATAAAATAATGCAAATATTTACATTGGGCTATGCTATGTGAAACTGTGGCGCATATTCCAAATAAAACAAAAACAACCGCAACCACCGAATCAATGTCATTTTATTTTAACATGTTTAACTCAACAAACAAGAAGTTTATAGAAATGCAACAATACAATGACTTGTGTTATGTTTTCTTCAGTGAGAAATAAGTGAGTTTTTCAGTGAGAATAATCCAGCCTGTTTTGGTTTTGAACAAGGGCATTGAAATCTGGCTGAATGGCTGAGGTGGCTATGCGAAGAACAGCTGAGAGGTGGTCATCAGTGACAGAGGACCTGTGTTTGGATTTGTTGAACTTCATCACCGAGAATGTCTGTTCACAAACATAGGTAGATCCAAAGAGAACTAGCATCCTCTGAGCATGATTCCTCAGGTGTGGAAAGTTCTCTTCTTTGAGGGAGGAATAAAAGTCCAGCAGTGAGACTGACCTGAAGTGCTCTGCCAGAAGTGTGTCAGACTGCAGGTCGATGAGTTCCATCTGAACATCACTTGAAGCATTATCCACACTGCAGGTGAAGGGAGAAGAAACCATGTTCATTTCATTTTCAAGAGCTTTGAAATCTTGAAATCGCCTTGAAAACTCTGCATGCAGTACTTCTAACTTGGCTGAGTACTTGTGGAGGTGATTGGCATTTGGAATAGCCTCCTTTAGTGTTGGCAAGTGGGTCAGAAAGTTGTCCTTCACTTGGCTTGAGATAAACTGCAACTTCCTCATGAAAGCCTTTACTGCACTGTACATCTCATGCACAAAAAGTCCCCTGCACTGCAGTTTGACATTTAGTTGGTTCATTAGTGCAGTCACATCCACAGCAAATCCGAGGTCTGCCACCCAATCTTCATCTGAAAGCTCTGGGACGGCATGTCCTTTCTTCACACAAAAATCCTGAATCTGTTCTCTCAGATCCCAGACACTTTTCAGTACCTTGCTTAGGCTGAGCCACCTGACAGAGCAGTGGTAGCTGATGTCACCATGTTCCATCTCATTTTCCTCCAAAAGAGCAATAAACTGTCTGTGATTTAATGCTCTTGCTCTGATGAAGTTAACAGTTTTAGTTACAACATCAACAACGTGGTCCATCTTTAACACTGTCTTACACAACACTTCCTGATGTATAATACAATGCAAAAATGTCAATTTCTGCACAGGATTAATTTCTGTTACTTTATCCTGCATTCTCTTTAAAAGTCCTACATTTTTTCCAGTCAGATTTGGACAACCATCTGTTGTTACACCTGCCAGATTGTCCCATTTCAGTCCTAATTTTTCCAAACATGCATTTACCTCTATGAATAAGTCATTGCCGGTTGTTGTTCCTTTCATTGACTGCATGGCAGCCAGCTCCTCCGTGACTTGAAAGTCTGTAGTTATTCCACGTAAAAAGATGAGAAGCTGGGCGGTATCACGCACATCACAGCTCTCATCCAAAGCCAGAGAAAAAAATTCAAAGTCAGCAGCTCTGTTCTTCAGCTGAAGCTCCAAGTTCTCAGCGATGTCCTCAACCCGCCTCGTCACAGTACGTCGGGAGAGTGAGACGTTCTCAAACGCGTCCTTTTTCTCTGGGCATATCAGTGTAACTGAGTCCAATAAGCACTCCTTAATAAACTCTCCATCAGAAAATGCCTTACTTTTCCTGGCGATTTTGTGAGATATTACATAACTTGTCCGAACGGCAGCCTCTCTGCTGGTGTGAAGTTTGGTGAAAAGTCCTTCTTGGGTTTGCAGTTTTGCTAGCAATGCATCAGACACCCCTGCGCGCTCTTTTTCAGACAGATTTCTGTATTTATCCTCATGTTTGGTCGTGTAGTGGCGATTCAAATTGTAATCTTTTAACACAGCGACCTGTGTACCACAGACCAAGCACACAGCTTTACCTTTAATTTCTGTGAACAAGTACTTGGCTGTCCATGTCCTGTTAAAAACGCGACACTCGCTATCAATTTTTCGCTTCTTAGCGTGTGCTTCCATCTTGAGGCTAACATCATTTATGGCTGTTCACCTTCACTCAAAGCCGTATATTTATGTCGATGCTCAAAGCTCGCGACACGCAGATACGTCAATGTGGAAGTAGCGTAGCGGTTTTCAGAATAAAAGCAGCACCGTCGTATTGCACTCACTACATATATTTACATAATCTAATCATTATTGAACTCACGCGGGCCTGAAAAGGATACACAAAGGGCCGGATGTGGCCCGCGGGCCGTGAAATGCCCAGGTCTGAGTTACACCCTTCAACTCCCACCTCCCTTTGATTAACTGATGGGCTGCTACTTCCACCTCCTAATATGGTCAAAAGTAGTTGAGACTTACATAAGCTGGACTGAACAACATGTTGTGGAGCACGTACTCAAAAGCTGGGCTTGATAAGCAACTTGCCAAATTGCACGTACACAGGACACTGCTTTTAGCTCCTACAATTGCTGTGCTGATCCAATCAGAACCTTCCTAGTCTGAAGTGTGGCAGAGTCTCTGTGGTGTTTATTTTATCTGTCAGCTTTGATTCGTCCAGAATCAAAAACATCCAGATTAATATAACAGTTCCAACGCCATCTTAAAGTCAGTTCTCAAGATCTCTTCTCAAGATACCATGAAGTTCACCGCATGTTAAGTGAAGTATGGACAGACCATCTATACTTCTCTTAAGCTGAGAACCATCAAGCTGGGAAAAATCAGATGTTTTTACCAACCAAGCAGCGGTTCCTTCAGAATAAAAGCTGAACTCGCTGACCCAAGCAGGGCCCCCTTTTGACGCTGTGAAACACCTGTCGCTTTTTACCTGGAGACGATCCAAAGACTGGTTTGTCATGCTGTCGACGCTGTACCATCGGCTCCAGTGCCAAGGACGGTCCGTGGACCTGGCATCCGGATCTGCACGGAGGTCTCACTGAGGGTATGTGGATGTGACACAAATGGCGTCTCATGTGTTTATGACTACGAGTCTCAAACTCTGATCAGTTAGGAGCAAAACATCATCTCCCACTCAGACTTTGCTTCTCTGGATACGAGGGTTCTGAATTTGACACTCATTCACCACACACCATTCACCTCACACTTCATTCAATCAGAACATCCATCATTAGAGAGTTATGGGCCATTCCCATCTGTACCGGGTCGGCCCGGGCCGGGTAGCCCCAGTCGGCCCCAGCCTGGCCCGGTTGATTCCACACATCCTTGCCTTAAGCCCATGTGGGCTGATTCTACCCACCAATCAGAGGCTTGCTCTAATGGAAGGTGTGAATTTGCTGTCAGCAGTGGGTGTGTTGTCCCTGGTCAGCCTGAAGCAGACCCCCTCGAGAAGAGGGCTGAGAATGAGCCTTGGTTGGCCCGGAAAAATACCAGGCCACCCAGATATGTAAACAACCTACGCTACCCGGCCCGGGCCGACCCGGTACAGATGGGAATGGCCCATTACTCTTGTTAAATTGTTTAAAATGATTTAGTAATACATTTCCTTAAACTCTTCTCTTGTCTCTCAGTTAATACAAAGTGTTAATTTAAAATCCTGGTAATAAAAAGATCCAATCTTCTGATTAAACAAACCAGTGTCCATAAGATGGATTTCATACTCGATATGAAATTTAATGTCTTATGGTCCTTAATTAAATGTAATTAACATCTATCATTACACCAGTATAGTAAAAGAAACTGAGAAAGTGTTTGAATACAACAGCTGATTTAGTTTGATCCACTTGTTTAATCAGATGAATTAAACTTTAATTAAACTTTTAAGTATTATACGGCACACTATAATTATGTGGTTTAAAGGGCAACATTGAAAATAAAGTAAATTTAATAACTGCAAATGAGGATAGAGGTAACTCTTTTCCAAATGTGCTCTTATTAACAATAAAGCTATAGAAACCGTACAGGTATGCAATGCACATTTGTTAGAGCAGTCCACCATAAATACTGATAGTATCAAACTAAATGTCATTTTGTTAAATTATATTTTCAGGTAAGAATTGGCGGCCCGTAAGCCTACTAATTTACTAACAAGACATAATGAGACATAACTGTTCTGTAATGAAAATAGATCGTTTTTACCAGTTTTATCCATTTTTTTATGTTTTCCCCCACCCTTGCATCATTCCTGTCCCACTGCCTCTCTGATCCTGTTGTGCAGGAAGTGACACCGTAGCTGTGACCATAGATATCATGTGTTAACTAGATCCCTCGTCCGCGCTGTTCGTCAATGGACCCTGACGTCCGTACGCGGCGGCCATCTTACTTCGGACAGCTGCCCTTCTCTAACACTGGTGTTTAGTGGTGCATGCACTATTTAAACAACTCTTAAGTGTAGCTCTTTTTTTTACAGTGCAAGTAAGCTCAAAATGCTGAGACAAAACAGAATACAGCGATAAAAACATGTGAAATAAAACATCAGTGGAATAAAAACAGACTCCTGCTCTGCTTGCAGCCAAACACTAAAATAGACATGATTTTTTTAATAGAACAACGGTTTGTGCCACACTCACATTCCATAAAATAGGAGCAGCAACAGGAATTGGAATTAAATGTTAAATTTATGACTATGTAAATATGATAAACAGGATTGGCATTAACCGCTATAAAAGGTTTCAGGCTGGCTTTAAAGGGGACCTATTTTTAAGCTGTAATAATTCTTTTTAAACATGTTTATGAAAGTCTTAGAACCAAATCTCTCACAAAAATTAATTTCCGTAGATCTGTTCTTGACACTTTCAGTACCTTCCAGAATGAGTGGTTTCAGGGACTTTAAGAAGTCCAGCAGTTGCTGGCCACACCCATCAATCCACTGATAGGCTGCCATGAGAAAAGGAGTTCAAATATGTGGAAGGGGCTTGGAGTCGAGCTGCTGCTCCTCCAGCTTTGACTGGAGAGGATGATTTTGTGGTAATTGTCCTTATTATGATGTCATAATAGGGGGACTTAAAATGGCTTTTTTAGGCACATCATTCCTAAAACCAAACCCTGACAAATGTTTGTAGTGTTCATAGAAGTAGACATCCATATGGCAACACAAAAAGTGAGTTTTGCGTGTATGTCCCCTTTAAGAATTTTTAATTGGCCCCACTGAGACCATTTTACTTCATCTGTCCGATCAGAACTAATCTTTATTTCTCCAAAGGGAGGCTGTTCAATGAGCTGTCTACTGGCTTCAAAAGATTTTAAGTTAACTATTATATAAATTTCCTTAAATAAATTTAAAGCTGAAACTCTCATTTGGCTCAGTGTGTAAGCAAACATATCAATAAAACATGCAACAAAACTTTTATTTTATTCATTTATTTATTTGTAGATTGTCATTAATATTACATATTTTTGAAAAACATTAATACGCTGTATATTACGATTGACATGCAAAAAAGGCACCAAATACTATGAAGATTTTTTAAATCTTTCATTACTTACACCACTGATTATAAATCACAGCTTTTAGCACTGCCTTTAAGTTTATAGAGTAGTAAAAAAAAAACTTCCTAAATAAATGTGTTCCAGGTGTGGCAAGGTGGAGAAACAAGGGCCCAGGCGGGATTTGATCCCCAGACACCCGGGTGAGAGTCATGCGCGCTAACCAGTCAGCCAAAGGGGCATCCCCTTGGCCAAGTAGCCAGGACGCATGATCAATCGGGACACTGTGACAGGACGCTCACACTGCCACACAGGAGTGAACATACTATTTTTGTGAAATGTAGTGTTGTCATGTGCATCATGTGACATTATGTTTCCCAATCTTTTATTAGCACAGCATGCAAGTAATTGTTTCAATGCTTCAGCTAAATATAGTTATTTTGTCAGTTCTTTAAAGGGAAACATTGCCGTTTTGGCTTGCTTTTAGCACCCCCCCCCCCCCCCCGTGTCAGTTTTAATTCACTGTCATAAAAACAAAACTGAAACCCTCCTTGCTGAGCGTTCGTGTTTTTATCACCTCAATCCAACTGCTGCCATGTCTACTCAACCTTCATTAGTTTCTACAGGAGCGGATCTTCACTAAATCAAACTAATCAAGTGTTGGTGATCTAAAACATGCAAGACTCATGTCTCTGAGCTCTCACAAAAATTCCTAATGTTGACTCTCGTTTGATTTCTGTTGTGGTCGGACGATTGTTTTATTTTTTTTATCTTCATCAGATAAATGTTCTGTTTCTTCTGAGGCTCCACCGTGATAAACACGTTACAATAAATGCTAACCCGGTATAGCTCTTCTGTTCTGAGGTGTAAACATGGATTTCTGTATAGCGTGATCTTGTAAGACGTCAGGGGACTGGTCCGGAGACTGAAGTTGCAAGTGTGGTATGAGTGACATTTCATTACCCTTGTAAAGTGTCATTTTACCACATACTGGCTCAAGAAAATGAATTAAAAATATGAGAAAGTTGCTTAGTATGCCTTTAATATGATTCCTACAAAAATAACAGCTTTATAATTAGCTAGCAACAATGTCACGTGCCAAATCTCTGACCAAATCACAGAAAACATCTGGACAAATAAATAGTGAGACAGGTGGTGCAGATGACCCGCTGTCTGCACTTACACCCCCTAATGGTTCAGGCTCTGGTTCCGTCTCCATTTGTAGTGTGATCTTTCTGCGACATGTTCAGGGCGAGCTGGATGGCCCAAACACTGAGAGGCCTCATGTAGGCCAGAGAGCGATAGATGTTCTTCTCACAATAGGCTTCTGGAGTCTGAAAGGCCATGCCAAGACGTTCCCAAACGGTCCTGTAACAACCCTCCGCCGTGCGCATTCCCTCCTCCAGCATACCCTGAAAACACAAGTCACGACATTTCAAACTTACAATCACAATGTCAGCACACGACAATACTTTTTAGCTCATTTTAAAGGGAGCCTTGCTACAGAGGAGCTTTTTAACCACCTCAGTGATCTCAGCACCAGAGATTTGAGAGGCCAACCCAAAGTCCCCAGACTCAGCTTCCTCACTGGAAGACGTGTTGGTGGGATTGAGGAGGTCTTAAAAGTATTCTACCCATCGATCCACAACGTCCTGAGTAGAGGTCAGCAGCACACCGTCTCCACTATAGATAGTGTTGGTAGCGCACTGCTCCCCCCCCCTGAGGGGACCAGAATCTCCTCGAAGCCGTGCGGAAGTCTTGCTCCATGGTCTCACCGAACTCCTCCCATGCCCGGGTTTTTGTCTTGGCGACCACACGAGCCGCTTTCCGCTTGGACTGCCGGTACCCATCAGCTGCCTCTGGAGTCCCACAGGCCAAAAAGACCTGATAGGACTCTTTCTTCAGCTTGACAGCATCCCTAACCTCCGGAGTCCACCAGCGGGTTCGGGGGTTGCCACCACGACAGGCTGTCTCAACAATGGAGGCACGGAACAGGGTCCATTCAGACTCAATGTCCCCCACCTCCCCCGGAACATTTTGGAAGTTCTGTCAGAGGTGAGAATTGAAGCTCCTTCTGACAGGAGACTCTGCCAGACGTTCCCAGCAGACCCTCGTGATACGTTTGGGCCTGCCTGGTCTGACCGGCATCCTCCCCCACCATCTGATCACCAGGTAGTGGTCAGTTGACAGCTCCGCCTCTCTCTTCACCCGAGTGTCCAAGACATGCGACCGCAGGTCAGATGAAACAACAACAAAGTCGATCATCGTGCTGCGGCCTAAGGTATCCTGGTGCCAAGAGCACATATGGACACCTTTATGTCTGAACATGGTGTTCATTATGGACAATCCATGACTGGCACAGAAGTCCAATAACAAAACACCACTCTAATTCAGATCAGGGGGGCCATTCCTCCAACCACACCTCTCCAGGTCTCTCTGTCGTTGCCCACGTGAGCGTTAAAGTCCCCCAACAGAACGAGGGAGTCACCGAAAGGAGCGCTCTCCAGCACCCCCTCCAAGGTCGCCAAAAAGGGTGGGTAGTCTGAACTGTAGTTTGGTGCATAATCACAGACCATAGTCAGAACCCGTCCGCCCACACGTAGGTGGAGGGAGGCTACCCTCTCATTCACTCGGGTAAACCCCAATGTACAGGCACTAAGATGGGGGGCAACTAGTATGCCCACCCCTGCTCGGCGCCTCTCAGTGGGAGCAACTCCAGAGTGGTAGAAAGTCCAACCCCTCTCAAGGAAACTGGTTCTGGAGCCAGAGCCATGCGTTGAGGTGAGTCCAACTATATCTAGTTGGAACCTCTCAACCTCACACACCAACTCAGGCCCCTTCCCCACCAGAGAGGTGACATTCCATGTGCCAAGAGCCAGCTTCTGTAGCCGAGGTCCCTGCCCTCGACTACCACCCGTCACACACTGCACCCGACCCCTTTGGCCCTTCCCACGAGTAGTGAGCCCATGGGAAGGGGGAGCCACGTTTCCTCTACGGGCTGTGCCCGGCCGGGCTCCATGGGTGAATGCCCGGCCACCAGGCGCTCGCCAACGTGCCCCACATCCAGGCCTGGCTCCAGAGGGGGGCCCCGATGACCCACGTCCGGGCGAGGGAACACGGTTTCCATTCATATAATTCATCATAAGAGGTCTTCTGGCTGCTCTTTGTCTAATCCCTCACCTAGGACCTGTTTGCCATGGGTGACCCTACCTGAGGCAGAAAGCCTCAGGCAACTTAGCTCCTGGGATCATTGAGACACTCAAACGCCTCCATCACGGTGAGGTGGCAGCCCAGGGAGAGGGCTGATTGGCTTAATGAACTGACCTGTATTGGAATGTTTATTATGTGAAGTGCCTTGAGACGACTCTTGTCATGATTTGGCGCTAGATAAATAAACTTGAATTGAACATGCTAATTATTAAAAACTATTTATGCTTTGCTGTTAAATAATATAAAAAACATATTCAGGTATTTTAGAAAGTATAAACTTTTAGAATTTTTTAATTCACAAATATCATATTCCAAACTAGCTGAAAACTAATGTTTGGATGAAAAATGCCTGATTATGAAAATTTCAGTAGAATAATTGTTATTTTACCTCTACAGATAGTTGCACTTAATCCAGGGATGACCTTTTGCTGCTGGCTGCAGTGCTATTTATGCGTTAAACCAGATGACATCATCTGAACGTTGTCCGAAGGCAACATCATCGGGGAGCGATTCAGCTGCGATAAATATAAGGCTAATGCTAACACACACGTGCCCTCACCTCATGGATCATGGTGGCAGCCAGTCCATACACCACTCCAACCCAGACCTCATCTGATTGGACGCTGGAGCGGTCGGGCGTTCCTTCAGGACGCATGCCGTTGACTGCCCCCATCTGCCCTTGAGCAAAGCTCATAACATTTAAGTTAAAGACGGATTTTAATGCACTCTGGATCTTTTCCTTTGGGAAAACCTGGAAGGGAGAAAAGAAGAAATGGTCTTTAATTTCTGGAGCTCAGATTTAATAAAGAATATTTTGAGTCCAGCTGATCTGGTTTGTTCAGGAAATTTTTTTATTACAGGAAGATCTTTGTTGTTTTTTTAAACTTGCCCGGAATTCTCCTTCTCCCAGCCCTGAGGCACAGAGGAACCAGTGTCCAGCACACTGATCAGACATGACACTGTTAGATAGCTCTCTCCCACTGCTGTCATAGTTGTAGTATTTGCCTAAATATGAGAAAAACAGATAAGGAAGTTATCTTAAGTTCCTGACATGGATAGCACACAATAAGAGCATTCTTTACGGTCCTCATCAACAGTAGATACTTATTAAAGGTCATTTGGCACTAAAACAATGTCGGAGATTACCGTTCCACAGCAATTTGTCAAAAGCAGCGCAGCCTCTGTCCAAGATGTCTTTGTAATGCCCGTGTTCCTGCTCGTTGTCCAGCAGTCTGGCCATTTTACACATCACACACAGGGACGCCAACCACAGCCCACCACAGTATGCACTGTAGCATATTATACCAAGACCATCAGAATCGGTTATACTTCTCAGAAACAGGTTAGTTCTGACCAGACTGATGAGCTAAAGGCTAGTCTGGGTGGACCCAAAGGTGCTCTAACCTAGCATTTATGCTAGCGTGTTTTATAAACATTTACATGGCACTTCCTGTAAAGCCTAAGACAGGGGTGTCAAACTCAAATTCACACTGGGCCGAAATCAAAATCTGGGACGAAGTCGCGGGCCAAACTTAATATTTTTTGAAAAAGTGACAGCAAATTAGCACATTTTCTTCATCAACATATTTGCAATTTTGAACCTTTTAATTTGGACACAAACATATTTCTGCATTAACACTGAATGTGGAATAACCAAATTACACACGAGCAAGTCAGTTACAAATAAAACGCATCAGTGGTATGCATTACTTATGGTATATTCAACATTTTTAAAATCTATTCAGGATTTATGTTTTCTTGTTGTTTATTCATTTTTCTTATGTTTTATTCTCCTTTTTCCCTCCTGTAATAAGTGTCATCGCTGCTGTGACATCTAGCTTTCCCCACTGAGGAACAATAAAGGGATTTTCTATTCTATTCATCTATCTGCAGCCTTTCCACTTCCTGTTTTATTGTAGGTTAAATCTTTTCTCACGGGCCAACAACAAAATAAAAATATCATTTTATCTTAAATGAAAATACAACATCTCACCCGTTAACTTTCATGTTTTGGAGCAGAAAAAGAGCATCAAACCAACATATTTAAAGCTCAGTTTGCTCCACTGGTTTACTGTGATGCTCACCTGTTCCAGCCAGATACCTGCATCATGGGGTTGATCTGAGCTGAGGAGGAGACTCCTGTTGTTTTGTTCATCTTCATCATAACAATGACAACATTAGATGACAACAGGTGCTCACATAGGTTTGTGCTGCTGAACATGTCTGAGCAGCTTGACCACGTTGTTGTGTGTCGGGGAGGAAAAATAAAAACTACAGCAGCCACAGAGTCATGCTGGTTTGAGCGTGTCGCTGCTCGCTGGAGTTATATCAGCTCTGTCTGGAAGTTAGTTGCAAAACTTTCTCTTTCAGTCATGAACACATTACTGAGCAGCTAAAATCTCCGTTTCTGGGCTTCGACATCGGCAAATAGCTGAGTAAACTCGGCGCTGAATGAGAGGAGTGTTTAGTTTGTCTGAGACAGCGGAGCTGCTGACAGTGGCGGTTTTACCATTAGGCATAGGTCGGCGGCCGCCTGGGGCCCCCTTACGTTGGGGGCCCCCTATCCCTGACTGCTGGCACTTCTCTGTTAATGCCACAGTGGCCCATTCCTTTAAAACTCGATGCACAAACAGGAAGTGATTGGTAGTCATTCCACTCCAATCCAGTTGGTGGCAGTAATGCACCAAATTGTTGTTTGCCAAGTTCCATAAGACCACAAATAAGAAGAAGGAGAGGCGGGAGCGTTCGTAACAAACTCGAGGCGGTAGTCAAAACATTAAGCATGAAATGGAGTTATCCTAGTGGCTCCAATAAGAGGAAGCAGCTTGCTTTAAAAAAGCTTTTATCTTCACTTCCAAAAGTGATGTCGTTTTTCTATGTAAACATCAAAAGGAAGCAGAAAGGAAAGACAATGGAAAATGTTTAAAGGGAGGAAAACATTGACCAAAATGGAAAATAGAAGAAAAAAAATAACAAAGGCAAAAGCACAGGAGCACTGACAGGAAGAAGAAAGCAGAGCAAATACTGAAGCACTCAAAGGGAGAGAAAGACAGGAAAAAAGAGGACAACTAATAAAAATGGATAATAACTCATGTCAGAAGAGGGGAGAGTTTCACAAATCCAATTAAAAGATAATAGAAAATTTTGTGCAAGGGGCCCCATGTCTGTGTTCGCCTTGGGTCCCCAAACAGCTAAATAAACCACTGGCTGCAGACACCAGACGCTGGAAAAAACACAAAGGAGGGGGCTCTTCGGCTCCGCGCTAACGCCGCAAAGCATCATGGGAGTTGTAGTCTTTGCGGTAAAATTGGCCAGTGGGTCAGTTTTAATATATTTTTTATATTCATCTCGCGGGCCACATAAAAATACTCCACAGGCCTTGTGTCTGACACGTGTGGCCTAAGACATTCCCTACTGGAACAACACTCTTAGCCAAACTCTTCCTTTGCACAAACTAGCTGTTGCGTGTCAGTCTGCTCAGAACCAATCCTAGTTTCTCCACCTGAAGGTTTTAAAACTTTTACAGAAAAAAAATGACTTGACAAGAGTTAAACTGTCCATTTTCTTTTTAAAAGACTGGTTTTGATGTGCCTCACCTCGGTCCAGTCACCGTCCAGCCGTCATACGTCTGATCTGCGTATCCTGAGTTCTCTATCAGCCCATCGCCATCCTGATCAAACTTCAGCTCTGACTGCATCACAGCCTAACAGATCAGGCAAGCATGCTTTAGATTACCACAACTGATAACTCCCTTCACACGGATGTGGTAAAACCGGTCTCACCTGGCAGATGGGCCACATGTCCTGCAGATACTGCCTGTCATGTGTGAGATGAAAGTCCCTGTAGACCTGCAGGACAAACTTCAGGTTCAGGTCCTTCCAGTCTGCGGTGTCGTGGATGAGGTAGGCGTTCACCCGCTGCCACGGCTCGTCGTCTACGAAGACACATAAAACGTCTTTATGTAGGAAAAGTTTCCTCCCCACATCGAGTTTCCTCCTCCTCCTACCTGGGTCTCCTAAGTCATGAGGCACCACGTTTTTGGTCTTGACAGCAGAGTATCGTCCGTTCATCAGATGGAGCCTCTCTGTCAGGTCCTGCTGAACCACACTGCCAGCTGAGGAGAGAGTCACCTTCTCAGAATCAAACACAATTTCTGCTCCTTTAGACTTGGAGGGTTTTCTGGATCACTGCTGAATATTCCACTCACCGATATCATACTGAACACTCAGGGCTAGCTTGGGCCACAGCATGATGAGAGCAAAGGAGGCGTAGAAGTGCACGTCATACGTGTTGTACATTCTGTATTCTTGACCTGGAAACGAAAACATAAAGGTTTCAGGATTTGGAGTACGTCTTAGAAAAACGGCGTGCCTTTTCCCCAGATCGTTTTTTTTAATCAAAAGAACCAGAGGGGGATCAAAAAGCTTTCGTTTGCAGTTTGACGGACTATTTTCCGACCTTCAAGGTAAGCAAAACGTCCGTATTCCTTGACAACAGCAGGCTGAGCCGGCAAACCCCCGTCCTCGCTGCGCACGCCACCGCTGACATCATCGTCCTCTAATAGCTCTAACCACACGGTTCCCCCGTCAGCCACGAAGTACAGCTCGTTAAACAGAGCAGACTTGTACCAGGAGGGAAGAGAGCTGTGGAAAAGAGCACACAAATGAAAAGAAGAGCAGAAGAACACAGCTTTTAAAGCTGTGAACCAGCGTACCTGTCCTGTGTTATGGGTTCCTGCCACTCCTCCATGCGTCTCTCCCACTGCTTGTAGTGCGTTAGTGCGTAATGACTCAGCGAGGGGGACGCGTCCCCTTTAGTCCCAAAGAAACGAGTGTATCTCCTGCAAACAGAAAAGCCACAAGACGTAGGAATTCATCCAGGTATTGATGATCAAACATGCTCGTTAACTAATCATCAGCAAGCGTGACCATCTCTAAAAACAGCAGGAGTCTACCCTGATGTCACTTCCTCTGAAATCATTTGGTAGCGTGACTCAGACATCCACACGTGTAGCCGGGTATCCCACTAAAAACTAGGGATGCACAATATATCAGCATCAATACCGGTATCGGAAAATGTTCGTCATTTTTTAACTTATCGGTATCGGCTCGATAAATAAAACTGGGCCAATATTAACAACCGATATTGTTTCCATTTGTATATCTGTTTCAGAGGGTGAGGGGGGTGATGTGTGTTTGTTTAGTCATGTGACAGTGAGTGTAATCCTCTCAGAAGCGTAAACGTGTGCGTTGTGTGTACATGATAACGTAAATTCTGCTTCAATAATTTTCATTCTATACAAAATCTGCTGATTTTGGAAGCATTAATGTCAGTATATCGGTATCGGCAAATAACGGTTATCGGCCATGACAGTGATAATAGTATCGGTATTGGCCCAAAATTTCATGTCGGTGCATCACTACACTAAACAGATATTTTCTCCAGTTTGGCCGGTCAGTCACATGAAAGTGAAGATTTACGACACCAAAAACAATTCTTTAAATGACTCCAGCCAGATTTTTGAGCTCTATATTTCCAGCAAACCTAATTCCATTCTCCCGCCCTCGCCTGCCTCTCTGACATCAAATCTTGGTTCACCTCAAATTTTCTTAAACTCAACAGCAATCAAACCAAGATTCTTCTTATTGGTACAAAATCCACCATCTCCAAAACTGGCAGCTTTTCCTTGACCATCGACAGCGCCACAGGCTACCCCTCTCCGCAGGTTAAGAGTCTGGGCGTCATCCTCGACAGTTCCCCGTCTTTCCATGCCCACATCAATAACATAACTCGGTCAGCCTATTTCCATCTTCGATCCATAAATCGTCTTCGCTCCTCCCTGACCCCTCATGCTGCAGCCATTCTCGTCCACAGCCTTAACTTCTCGTCTTGACTACTGCTGTTCACTTCTTTTTGGTCTCCCCATTAAACTCATGAACTGCAACTGGTCCAGAATTCAGCAGCCCGCGTCATCACTGGAACCCCTTCCTTTCTCCACATCACCCCCGTTCTTCAGCAGCTCCACTGGCTTCCACTCAAACTTAGGTCCACCTGCAAGATCCTCCTCCACTTCTTCAAAGCAACACATAATCTTTCTCCTCCCAACTTATCAGACTTCATTAATACTGCTACCCCATCACGTTCATTCAGATCCTCTTCTTCTCTCCACCTTGTTACCCCTTCTGCATGCCTCACTACCATGGGGGAGCAGAGCTTTCAGCCGCTCTGCTCCCCATCTTTGGAACGCACTCCCCCCAGACATCAGAAACATTGACTGCCTCACCCTTTTCAAATCCAGATTCAAGACTCATCTGTTCAAAACTGCTTATGACTTGTTTGATCTGTTTTATTCTGGTATTTTACTGTATTTTATTGCGTGCTATCTTGTAAAGTGACCTTGGGTGTTTTGAAAGGTGCTTTTAAATGGGCAGCAGTAGCTCAGGTGGTAGAGCAGGTTGCCTCATGATCGGAGGGTCATGGGTTTGATTCCAGCTCCCGCCAGGGGTATCCTGCTGTTGTGTCCTTGGGCAAGACACTTCACCCAACTTGCCTGTGTTAGTGGTGGTCAGAGGGGCCGACGGCGCCAAATGGCAGCCTCGCCTCTGTCAGACCTCCCCAGGGCGGCTGTGGCTACAAGTAGCTTACCATCACTAGCAGTGTGTGAATGTGAGTGTGTGGAAAGTGTCTTTGGGTGTCTAGAAAAGCGCTATATAAGTTCAATGCATTATTATTATTATTATTATTATTATTATTATTATTATTATCATTACTGATTTCATAAGTCACTGCCCACGAGCCCTGTGTTTACTCTCTCGTTTTTACAAGCACATTTAAGATGCCGGGGACAACGTTAAGGATGGTTGTTGCCCACCTCTTAGTCATTCCAAATCCAAAAAATATTTTTCGACAAAGACGTCAAAGATTTGGGGAACTGCTGCCACCTACAGGCTTGTTTCACACAGCAATGGATTTTCCTGTGGACCCAAGTATCTTTCTTAAATGGGCCTCGGAGGATATTTGCTTTTACAAAAATCTGGCTATGTATGTTGTAATGAGATCAATAGAGGGTAAATTGGATTAAATAAATTGCTTAAGAGCTATTTATATCTATTCTCATTACTTTATGACCAATAGCTGTAATACTATTATTAGAGAATATCACCTAGCTTGGCCTTAGGATGATCCATTTTAAGGTTCTTCTAATGGTTTTAAGTGTCTTAACGGTCTTGGGCCTTCTTATCTATCAGAATTGTTCTTACCATATGAACCCTCACGGCCTCTGCGCTCCTCTGGCAGGCGTCTCCTGGTCATCCCTAAAGTCAGGACACACACTCACGGCGAGGCGTCCTTCCAGTGTTATGGCCCTCGCCTCTGGAACGAGGTGCCAGAGGACCTCAGGGCCGCAGAGAAGGTTCATGTTTTTAAGTCCAGGCTCAAGACCCATCTTTTTAGGTTAGCTTTTACTGTACCATGTTCAACGCCTTGGGCTTCCTGACAGGGTTGCGGAAGGCGCTTTACAAATAAAGCTTTGATTTGATTTGATTTGATTTATCTAAATATTTTCTACAGTTTTATTTCTCATTTTACATGATTATATTTTATTACTTGCTTTGCATGGTGGTCGACTGTAGCTTCCTGGGTGTTCTATAGGTAGTGTTTAAGTGGAGGTGGGGGTCTATGCTCCCCCTCCACTGAGCACCCTGACTTAGTGTGGAAGACCTGATGCTGCCGGGGCAGACGGCTCCTCTGATGGTGTTTCCTTGCGTTACATTACTTGGCTCATCTGGACTCAGCCAAATATAATTTTTACTTGTGTGTGTGTGTGTGTGAGTCTGTGTGTGTGTGTGAGTCTGTGTGTGTGTGTGAGTCTGTGTGTGTGTGTGTGTGTGTGTGTGTGTGTGTGTGTGTGTGTGTGTGTGTGTGTGTGTGTGTGCTTACATATGTCTGTTAATGTTTTTAACCTGTTATGGGAATCTGGGGTCATTTTGTAAAGCATTTTGAATCGTACTTTGTTTGAAAAGCGCTTTATAAATAAACTTGATTGATTGATTGATTGATTAATTAATTAGAAGGTTCTAGGATTCTTTTAAATATTAAGGGATCGTCACACTTCGCTTATGATTAAAGAACCAGTCAAGTTTGCAAACAAATAAGAATTTATTTTACAAACAATTTTAAACCTTAACAAATGGTTTAAACTATTATTTACTGTGAGTGGATGCGAACTAAGAGATGGGTGTCTGGAACTAGGTGTGAATATAGTATTTCAGAGTCAAAATCTCCGCATCTCAGAGAGAGGTGAGTTCTGGATAATAAAAGAATTTGGTTTGCATCTGAGCTGTAAGCTGTTCTTATCAAACTGCATACAGACGCTATCTCACTGTGTTCTACGCACCCAAGTGGAGGCGCCTTGCGGATCTGAAACGTCAGGGGGTTGGAGACCCCGGGTGCAGAAGTCCGTAGACTAACTGCTAGTACGACCAGGTCGGTCCAGGATCGCTCCAGGTAACACAGGTGGACTGGATGAAACCAGAGCGTCTCAAAACAACTCTGAAGGAGTGTTGCAAAATCAGCTTGGTTCTGCAGGAAAAATCTCTCAGTGTTCTCGGCTTTGCAGGTGCAAAAGCTTAAGGTTTTGACAGTGTGTTAAAATCCTTTGGTGGCTCAGCTAAAGGTGGCCAGTCTTAAAGCTTTGCTCTCCAACCCTCGTTCTGTTGGAGGTTCGAACTTGTCTCCGGGTGGAAGCAGAGCGGCTGGTTTTATAGCCCGCTGTTTATCTATCACCAAAGTTACCAAGAATTCTCAGAACGCACCCTCTGTGATGCAGAGCCGCTGAGTCTGCGAAACAAGGTTAGTTTATGTGTAATGCTTCTTAATTCAGCCTTACTTCTTGTCTGGTGTGAGTGACCTAATCCAGCAAACATACTTAGTATCATTGAACAGATTCGTGAAACATTTCATCATTTATAATTATACATTTAGTGATTATTAATTGTAAGATCTTCTTTTCTTCAAGGATTATTCTGAAATATAAAAATGATCACTTATATTATGACATCTTTTTTTCTTCCAGGAATAAAAGTTTATTTTAGGAGGAACCTTGGGGAAAGGAATGCTACTGTTCATCTTTATTATCTGATGAAGCTTCAGTTCAGCTGACGAAGCCATCTGATTAAAGAGCCTGCGTGCAGACGTTCCATCTCCTGTCAAGGTAAAATACAGCAGAACGTGTGCAGCAAGGGTTATTTGCTCTGGCCGTGCACATGAGCTGTGGGATCTCAAAATCAGTCCATTTGGTGACGTTATAATGTCCACGGCCTTAAGTCTGCAAATCTGCATCTGAATAAACCGCCTGATGTCTAGAACAATGTCCCTTACCGGTAAAACACGGTAAGAGAAATTAAACATGTCCAAAGCAAGAGCTCATCCCAGCTATACTGTCAGCACGGAGGCAGAGGAAGCATGGTTTGGGGACAATGCAGTCACTGAATCTACCATCTAACCTCTGTACAGCCAAGTGTTCTACAGTCACATGTGAGAAATTTATTTGACTGGAACAACCAAAATGGCTGAAAACATTAAAAAAATACCCGTTTCAATTAGGAATTTGTAGCAACTTTGCGCCATAAATAAAACAGCGAGGTAAAATAAAACCTCTTAATAATCAGCGACACCTTGATCAACTCAACTTGCTGCCAGGATGTGATTTTGTGTTTGCGGTACCTGATATGTTCCCTCTCTCTTGACCCAAAGCTTATCTTGGGCATATCCCAGGCCAAGCAGAACTCCAAGCTGTTACTCTTCTGAGCGGGTACCAGGCAGCCCACAGCTAAGGCAGCGGCTACTTTTTCTCCCTTTGGTGTTGGCGGGCTGGATCCTGCAGAAAGAGTGTAACATCAATGTACTACCTCTTTAAATTTGGAGCAAACATGTCTGCACCAACCTGTCGGAGAGTCCAGCCGTCCGTCTGTGATCAGGTCGCTCCACAGACCATTACAGGTTCCCTTTGGACTGAAAGCCGTCTGGTGACTCACCTCCCTGTCAGCCTGGTACATTTACAAGCACAAGTCACTGAAACATACACGCAGCAATTTATTACAAAAGTAAAAAAAGCTGCTAATCAAATCAAACCTGCTCTCGGGCTGCGATACACAGGGTGTAAGGGTTCACTGGAGTGCAGTGATGCATCAGGACTCCAGACACCACCTCCCCATCCTTTTCCAGATGGAAAGGTTCATTCCAATGGCCTCCGCTCTTATCGTCCTTGTTTCCTGATCCGTTGAGCATTGTAAACATGATGGACACGTCTAAATCGTAGTCGTTCTTGTTCTCTATGTCCCACACAAATACTGCCACTGGGAGACTTGAATCCTAAATGACACAGAAGACGGTGGTCATGAATAGAAAAGGAAAGAGGCACAAACGTCTAGAAGACAGAGGTGATGGAAAAACACCTGTTACCTCGTAATCGTGAGGGATGATGGGAGAAATCTGCCTGCAGGTGAGGGTGACGTTCTGTCCAGGCAGGTGATAAACAGTCCAGGCTCGAGGGTACAACGCGTGGTAGAAGGCATACTCCCCACAGTAACCCCAGTTCCAGCCTTGTAACGTGGGGGGGCGCTCCACGGACAGCACCTGCTGGTAAACCGTTTGTCCTCCGCGACGCAAACACACCGTGAACTAGGAAAACACAAGCAGGACGACGTATTACAAGCCTCCTTTTGAAGACTTCCTCTTCATGTTCGAGGAACATTTCCTCACGACGCTTCCTGACGCACGTGGCAATGTGCCGGATGTTGAACAACACCTCCAGTCCAGGCATCTTTTATTCTTTCAGCTGAAGAGAATGGCTATTTCAACAGAGGAGGGCAAGTTTTTCCAGTTACCGAACACTCACGCCCTCTCCACACACACGCCGTCACGGGTGTGAGGTTACCGTTTGGAGCAGATGATGGATGTGAAAGGTAAGTTTAGGAATGAGTCAGGAAGTGTGACTCAGTCTTACTCGGTCAGAAACCACCTACGTGCACCAGAGTTTGCATCAGACTTTTGTGTTGTCCACCGTTTTAACCGACAGGGTCCAGATCTTCTCGGGGTCTTGTGCTTGCCAATGACGTCACACCACAGCAACGCCACTTGGAGAAAAACTACATAGCACCCCATTTTTCACCCGACTGAGCACTATAATCAATATCAGACTCCGCCCCAAAAACATTTAACTAAACTGAGCCAAATTATAAACGCCCCATTGTTCATGAGCTGAGCTCAAAGATCTGAAACATTTTCTGAATACACAAAAGATCCTTTACTCTGAAATATTGTTGACTAATCTGTCTTAACCGGTGTTAGTGAGCACTTCTGCCGATTACTCTAAGGTGTGCCTTAGACTGGCCACAATAAAAGGTCACTTTGATCACACAGCAAAATGCCACAGATGCCACTAATTTTGAGGGAGCGTGCGATTAGCATGCTGAATGCAGGAATGTCTACCACAGCTGTTGCCTGTGAAATTAATGTTCATTAGGCGGTCTCCAAAGTGGTTTCAGAGAATTTGGCACATGATCCAACCGGCCTCACAACCACAGACCACGTGTGACCACAACAGCCCAGGACCTCCACTTCCAGCATGTTCACCTCCAGGATCAGCTGAGACCAGCCACCTGAGCAGCTGCTGCAACAGTCGGTTTGCATAATCAGAGAATTTCTGCACAAACTGTCAGAGACCGTCTCAGGGAAGCTCAACGTGCTCGTCGTCCTCATCGGGGTCTGGGCCTGACTGCTGTTCATCGTCATAACCAACTTGAGTGGGCTAATACTCGCATTCGATGGCTTCTGGCACATTGGAGAGACATTCTGTTCACAGATGGAAGAGAGTGTGTGTTGTGTGGGTGACACAGTGGTTCGAGTGACTGATGGTAGCAGTGGGGTATGGGCAGGCGTATGTTACGGACAAACACAGGTGCATTTTATCGATAGCATTTTGAATGCAGAGGTACCATGACGAGATCCTGAGGCTCATTGTTGTGCCGTTCATCCACGACCATCACCTCATGTTGCAGCATGATAACGCACGGTCCCATATTGCAATTACTACACAATTACAAATACACAATTTCTGTCACCCATTGGGCTCTGGATCGGCGTATAAGACCGGATGTTCCAGTTCCTGCCAATATTCAGGTACATCGCACAGCTGTTGAAGAGGAGTGGACCAACTTTCCACGGCTACAATCAACAACCTGATCAACTCTGGGCCACAGAGATGTGTACAACTGCGTGAGGCAAATGGTGGCCACACCAGATACTGACCAGTTTTCTCAGTTCAGTAAAAATGGGAGCAAAAACAAATATGTTGCGTTTATATTTTTGTTCAGTGCACAACCCCGAGCAGATCTGGTTACCAGAGATCATTATGTACCAATGCAACTTCTATAATTTGTCCGGACCAACCAAAATCTTCTACGTCAACATCGTACCCTAACTACTCTAGTCTCCTTTCATGGAACGTTGACATTGCAGCCCCACAAATAACACAAGTCTGAACATATTCCGCCATCTTGTTGAGTTGCAAAAGGCTAGCTTCTATTAGCTGAGAAGTGCGCGGTCACAAGTCACAAGCCAAGGTGGACGAGACCATGAATTCCAGCTTTTCCTGTCACATAGAGGAGCCTGGCTTTATCTGACCTGATCGTTTCCCTACCATTTCTATGGCTGATGCAGATGTGAAATTCAGATTAATTAATTAATTAATTATTATTATTATTATTTTACTTTTAAGTAACTGACAATGTCCATTTCAGCTTGTAGTAAGTTGATTAAAACCAGGCATATATGTGGGCAACACATCATTGTTTCAGCTGAACTCAACTGAGGGACGTAAATAAATGGGGCATCTTTTTGATATTTACATGAGGTATGCAACATAAAATATTATAGCTTCACTGATGTGTCCTCCATCTTTATTTATGTGAATGTACACTTGCAGGTCGGTGCCCAGTACAATGTCAGTTACCTGGTTAGCTATGACAGTTTTGTAGTGGTACATCCCAGGGTTCAGCTGCCATCTGCAGAACTCCCCCCTCCAGCCTCTCGTAATGGTTCCTCCTCCAATGCCCCCAAGGGGAGCACCTGTAAGACAGACAAAAGAATAAAAGCTCATTAAATAATAATCCCAAACTGCTCAGGCAAGAAGGGCTTATGATCATCCACTAGTTCATGCATTTATTACATCAAGACTGGATTACTGTAATTCATTACTCTCAGGAAGTCCACAGAATGTAGTTAAAAGTCTTCAGCTTGTCCAAAATGCTGCAGCTAGAGTTCTGATGAGAATTAAAAAGAGAGATCATATCTCTCCTGTCTTAGCTTCCCTACACTGGCTACCTGTTAAATTCAGAATAGATTTTAAGATCCTCCTTCTCACATATAAAGCTCTTAATAATCAAGTTCCATCATACATCAGTGATCTGATTGTTCCATATGTTCCTAACCGAGCACGTCGCTCTCAGACTGCAGGTCTACTGGTGGTTCCCAGAATATCTAAAAATTAGATGGGAGGCAGATCTTTTAGTTATCAGGCTCCTCTCTTGTGGAACCAGCTCCCAGTTTTAGTCCGTGAGGCAGACACCTTGTCTGCTTTTAAGACTAGGCTTAAAACGTTTTTATTTGATAGGGCCTATGGTTAAAATCTGATGATAGCCTAAATCTGGACAAGTGGGGGAGTACAGGGAGGTGGAGTGTACAGTCGGTAACGACAGCGCTCCCTTGCCCTGTCTCCAACATGCCTCCATCTAAAATCCTGTGTTTTGACGCAAATTATAATATTCAAATACACATTTTCCCAATAAAGAGCACTGTAAATGGTCACTAATAATATAACCTTTTGTAAAACAGAACTGCACTCACCATATATTTGATGCAATGGCTGGGCGCGAAACATGTCGATGAACGGAGCCTTCTTCTCCACCTGAGTCTTCTTGTACCACCATTTTAGATACCTGGTAGGAATAATCAAGAAGAACCAGAACAGAAACAAAGCAACTGTTAAAGTCTGTTCATACTCAGTTAAAATCAGCGCCAAGAGATTGAGGCTTTACGCCCTCTCAGCCAATATTCGAATATTATGGGCCATTCCCATCTGTACCGGGTCGGCCCGGGCCGGGTAGCGTAGGTTGTTTACATATCTGGGTGGCCTGGAATTTTCCCGGGCCAACCAAGGCTCATTCTCGGCCCTCTTCCCGAGGGGTACTGCTTCAGGCCGACCAGGGCCAACACGCCCACTGCTGACAGCAAATTCACACCTTCCATTAGAGCAAGCCTCTGATTGGTGGGTAGAATCAGCCCATTCACACCTTCCATTAGAGCAAGCCTCTGATTGGTGGGTAGAATCAGCCCACATGGGCTTAAGGCAAGGATGTGTGGAATCAACCGGGCCAGGCTGGGGCCGACTGGGGCTACCCGGCCCGGGCCGACCCGGTACAGGTGGGAATGGGGCTTTAGACTCACACACCGGCAGAGAAAAAGAGGGAATTGTGCAACAGGAACACAGATTTACAAAATGAGGGCAGCGAATGTCTAGTGGCAGATCTACTCTATCTGAGCTCGGCTAACAGAAAAGGCCATGTCAACAACTCCCAGAGAGCAGTTCTGCAATAGAGTCAATAATCTGTTTATGATCCAAACTCTGGTCTGAGTCATGCTGGAGTTCTGAGAGATACAGGGGACGGGGAAGAGGAAAACTGCTGGTTTTAGTTTAGATGCAACACGTTTGGCACAGAAATACAAGATTCAAAGCTCTAAATATATTTGAAGCAACAGTTCAGATCAGAAGTCGATCGATATTGTTTTTCCTATTGCAGATACTGATGCCGATGCGTAGAGGTCATGTTCAGCCACTGGCCGATATGTGCTGCAGATATTTTGGGATGATTTTCATGGCCGATATCTAGACATTGTCTACCTTACTTTCATGCCTTAATGTCACTAATAACAACAGCTGATGCACAAAATGCTTTAGTCTTATTCAGCTTTTCAATTCTGGATTTAACCAACTGTTACGTCTTAATTTTGTGTGCTGCTCAGTGTTGGAATCAGACGTATAACAAAAGAAAAATAATTAACCGACCAAGTATTAAATATCAAAATAGGTACTTAATTAGAAATTTGAGTTGAAAATAATTTTTAGAGCATTTATTAAGCAGATGTTATTCAGAAACGTAAATATAAATTTTTATTCTATTCTGTAGCAGCACTTGGTAGGCCGATATATCAGTCTACCCCTAGTTCAGGTAGTTAGTGGGGGAAGGGTCTAGGTCAAGTTCACGAGGAATAATTAATTAATTAAATAATTTATTTATCTGCTGTATATAACTTTTCTAACAGTCAGTTTAGAGAAATAAATTAGTTTCACCAGAGCTAACAGTTACAGCATTACTAAAATAGATTTCTTTTGACTAGAAAATGGCATTTATGTTTGTGAAAAACCAATTTAATAACCTTTAAACTACCTTCAACGTAAAGTGGTTGTGTTGTTTGGCTTAAGTAGTTTGAATATTAGGGGGTGGTGTCAAAAAGAGAAAATAAATCCTCAAATGAGCTTGTATGAAGGGTCCTGTATTACTTGATGTATGGCCGATAACTTTATTTTCTACTTCTGTTTAACGCCGTCACAGTTGCTAGGCAACATGACATATCTCATCCCTCTTTTCCACCGGACTTTTAAGCGTAATGGCCATAAAACGTACTTCGCAGCAATTAGCTGCCATTACAGTGGACGGTTGCGTCCCAGAAGCATAGGGATGTGTTGCTTACGTTTCAGTTCTATTTTTTAAATGCTACGATTCTGCCAAGGCTGCCCTTTGTCACCGATTCTGTTCATAACTTTTATGGACAGGATTTCTAGGTGCAGCCAAGGTGTTGAGGGCATCTGTTTTGGTCACCTGAGAATCGGGTCTCTGCTTTTTGCGGATGATGTGGTCCTGTTGGCTTCATCAGAACGTGATCTTCGGCTTTCACTGAAGTAGTTTGCAGCCGAGTGTGAAGCAGCTGGGATGAGAATCAGCTCCTCTAAATCTGAGACCATGGTCTTGAGTCAGAAAAGGGTAGAATGCCTTCTCCATATGAGGTCCTGCCCCAAGTGGAGGAGTTCGAGTATCTTGGGGTCTTGTTCACGAGTGAGGGAAAACTGGAACGCGAGACCGATAGGCAGATTGGTGCTGCCTAAGCAGTGATGGGGGAGTTGTACAGGTCTGTTGAGGTGGAGAGAGCTGAGTCAGAAGGCGAAGCTCTCGATTTATCGGTTGATCTACGTTCCTACCTTCACCTATGGTCACGAGCTTTGGGTAGTGACCGAAAGAACGAGATCGTGGATACAAGCAGCCAAAAGGAGTTTTCTCCGCAGAGTGGCTGGGCTCTCCCTTAGAGATAGGGCGAGAAGCTCGGTCATCCGGGAGGGGCTTGGAGTAGATCTGCTGCTCCTCCACATCGAGAGGAGCCAGTTGAGGTGGCTCGGGGATCTGGTCAGGATGCCTCCTGGTGAGGTTCTCCCGAGCACGTCCAACCGGGACGAGACCTAAAGGGAGATCCAGGACACGTTGCAGAGACTATGTCTCTCACCTGGCCAGGGAACGCCTTGGGACTCCCCCTGAGGAGTTGGCCCAAGTGGCTGGGGAGAGGGAAGTCTGGGTCTCTCGATTTAGGCTACTGCCCCCGTGACCCGACTCCGGATAAGTGGAAGAAAATGGATGGATGGATACGATTCCAGAACGCTGCAGTTCAGATCGGGTCAGACAGGATGTCAAACCAAAAAGCTGTGTTACACACCTGGAAACTATCAAAATAAAAGTCATGTGCAGATTTCCAGTTGCTTAACTAGTAAAAGACATACGTCATCTCCTGTGTAACAACAGTGACTCCTGTGTTTCCAGGAGTCAATGTGCTTTTTAACCCAAATACCTCCCTCCCCTGTCCAAACGGAGGTGACGAGCGCTGCTTATCGCGGCTGCATGCACTGATGTGAGGAGAGTCCCCAACCCTACCTCCCCACCTAGTGGACACTTATGTTGTGTAATGTCTGAAGTCTGTTGCATTTCTGTCTGAGGTGTTTTTTGCATGGCAAAGCTGCCCTACCTGTGGAGGGTAACTCTGAAGTGCCTTTTTTTCCTCCACCTGAACCAATCCTCATATAAACCCTCTGATCTATATTAAGGTAGCGCGACTCGGGTTGCGAATGACCACAGTCACCAATTCTTGTCATGTGTCTATGGCTATGCATGTCTGATCTCAGAATTGTGTGTACTGAAACTCTAATTTCCCTCTGGGATTAATAAAGTATTTTTGAATGGAATTGAATTGAATTGAATTAGGGCTGGATAATACACAAAAAAAGCTTATTGATTAAAAAAAATTTATCAGTATCAATAATTATTGATAACTATATGAAAAATGCAGAAAATACATTTCAAGTGAAGCTTTGGCCATTTTATGTAATTATTTATGATAAAACAGGTCGGTTGGATTACCAGACTTGGTTTTTATCGATTCTGCAAATTTTACAAACCACTGTATGTTTATTGTCAGACTTGTAGGACTTAAAATATTGTCACACTGGTAATGTACTGTAACCTTGTTTTGGCACAATTTCTTCCACCTCATGATAAGAAGAGCATGGATGGATAGATTTCTTCCACCTCTTCTTGTTGCAACATCTTGTTTAGGTCGCATTGCTGTCTGTTTTGGTTTGAGAGGAGAGGGCTTGGTGACGAAGCATGCTTGGGTCTGTGATTTTGATTGGTTAGGTGAAAATATTGACTCTAGTATGAAACAATCAGGCTATAATGGAAAAAGGAACATTTTTATTGAAGTTTTTATTGATCCATTAATTTTTCTATTGCACCCTAATCAATAGACAGGAGGTGCAATAGAAAAATAAATGGATCAATAAAAATGTTCCATTTTGCATTATAGCCTGTCGGATTGTGAAGTATCGTTTTGAATCATTGCCCAGCCCTAGCCTACATCATATCAACGTAGGGCTGGGCGATAAACCGAAAATTTATTGTTATCAAAATTTCTGACTTTAACCGATATAATTTTTCCTATGTCAATAAATTTGGTAATAAAAAAAATGAAAAGATGTGTGTGAGCTAGCAATGATAATGTGACTCTACACAATATACATGACAGCCCCATCTAGTGGACAACTTTGTTTTTGCACATAAACGTAATTATCGTTATCAAGGTGAACTCCTCAGTATACGGTGATATTGATTTTAGGCCATATCACCCGGCCCTATATCACAGTGCATAAGAATCACCTCTATGGATTTCTGAAAAATCATACATAATTCCTGAAAGGGAAAAAAAATCTGGATTGCAGCTTTAACGAAGCTCATCAATGCTGATACCTCAGGTTCATCAACAGTTGAAATTTTACAAATCTCAGCTGTGTCTGACAACGGGGCAACAAAACAGACCTCAACATTTCACAAAAAAGGCCCCTCTAGGCAGCTCAGCTCCATTCGGGCAAAGAAGAATGGAATCAATTGAAGCATGTTATTTGAAGCCACAGCAGGCTGCGTTATTGTCCTGACAATGTTGCCCTGCTGAAAATGCAAGCAATGTTCCGGATCTGTGAAGAAAACAGCCCAAACCGCTAATCTGAGTCATACTCAACATTTCTAAAGCTGCCAACTTCTCTTTCTGAACAATGTACCTCTAGTATATATTGAAGGTCTGTTAAACTTTGTAATAATTAACCTGTACTGCCATGGCGACAATAGTCAGCAAAACACACCCAGAGAGAGATAGAAAAGAGGTATAGAGGGAGTGTAGAGTTTGTTTTACTGGACATAATACGGTGAAACAACTCTGTTCTAATGGCTCAAACCTTTCCTGGAAATCTTAATAGTTCTAGGAAAAGTACATCTTGTTTGTTTACATGTTATTTTTGGACTTGGTTCCGATCCAACTACTGCTGTGTCATAATTATAAAAAAAGACCATCTCAAAACTACAAACTCTGCAGTTTGAAACCAAATTGAGTCAGAATTTAGAATTTATAGCCATTAACTGCAGATAAAGCCAAGTTTTGATATTTCAAAGGCAAATGTAATGCTCCTGTTTGTGGGGCTGTTAATGATCACATGTACGTTCTTCACTGCCGGAGCAGTTTTACAGTAATTTCGGAGGACTAAAAGTTAGTATATTTCTAAAGCTCATAGACCTTTGGAAATAGTGATGTGTCGGTCGCTAACGAACCGGCTCTAAGAGCCGGTGCTTTGAAGTGAACGACGGGAGCCGGCTCGTCATTGGGAGTCGTCCCTTCCCCTCCCCCCTCCCCCCTGCCCCGGTGAAAGCCACAGGCGATTGGTCAACATGTGTAACTGCGTGTCCAGACTGTCCACACACAGAGAAGTAGGGGGCGGGGAAGAGGGAGGATCATACTCAGACACACAGCAGAGCACATGTGGGAGGAGGGAGACAAGAGGGAATGAGGAGGAGGAAAAAGGCGAACGAGAGAGAGGAGAGTGCGACGAAGACGGTGAGAAAATGAGCGCCAGAAGTCGGAAAGTGGAGATTTCTTAAAGTGTTCAGTTATTAAATCCATAGAAATGATAAATATTTGATATATTGCTTTTTTTACATTAGTAAATTAATTTACATATAGTTTAGCATTATTTTGGTTATAATTGTACTCTACGCAACAGAAAATCGGAGGAGCCACTTGGGAGCCGAAAGAGCCGGCTGTTTTTGGTGAGCTGAGCCAAAAGAACCGTCTCTCTAAAAAGAGCCAGAATTCCCATCACTATTTGGAAAAAGAATACCAAATGCAGGCAATCAAAAGACTGGCATCACCCAAGTAATGCATTTCAAAGCTTAAAACATACTTGACTGATCTGGCTTTCAATGCAGGTTAACTTGATTAGTTCACTTTTGTGTTATTAGGCCCGAGCAGCGAAAGCGCTGCGAAGGCCTATTGTATTTGCTCTGTTTATTCTTCTTCTGCCAAGTAAATTGGCTTTTTGGAGGCCTTAACATACCCGAAAACTCAGAAATTTTTGCACACATGTCAGGCGTGGTGTGAAATTTTGTATTTTAAAGGTCCCAAATAAATCGCAATAAAACTAACTTCATAGTGCCCCCTAGAATGTGAAAAATACCCCCTTAGTTTATCGTACAGTTATGAAATTTTGTACACTTGTAGTACTCAGCAGTCCGAAAAGAAAAGCCTTTGCAACCATGGTCAACATCAAACAGGAAGTCGGCCATTTTGGGCTGAAATGGTGATTTTTACCCGTTTTGGCCGTTTTTAGGGTCCGCTTCTGATTGATTTACGTGAACATTTTCGCAAGATCGTCTCGAAATTTGTGGGAAATTGCTCAGAAGGGATGGGCGATCAAATAGAAAAAATAAAACTGACTTTTTGTATATGCTGAGGGGGCGTGGCCAAGCCTCAAAGTTCAATTACTCGCCAATTACTTTAGTGGTTTTCGCACACGTTGTTTGGAGAATGATGCCCCGTCGCCCTTTTCACCGATCACCTTCAAATGTCTGCTATATACTCTTAAGACATAGGGGAACAAATTCAACCGTTGGATTTTTCTAAAGTTTAAGCCTCAAACTTTGACCTGTGACCGCGTCACTCTTTTTCACAGCTCCCTATAGGACTCCTTTCACCCAATCACCAGCATCTCTGGCAAATAGCAGTAGACAAGTTGAGGTCACTTGGTCTCCAGTACTGGCAGGTTTCAAAAAAAAGCGAGGCTTTGGGAGCATGGCGAAATTCGCTATCACGCCATGGAAATACATTTGCCTCTCATTTCCTCAGTTATCATATCGCCATGAAATTGCTGGTGAGTGATCCTAGTCTGACCCCCCAATACAAATGAATGGTATAGGTTGGTGGGCGTGGCCTATTTTCTGAAATAGCGCCCCCTAGGACCATTAAAACTCAGCCCCAAGCCATGCTTTGACAGAGGACTATAAAAATTGGTACACTAATGTAGTGTCTCAGGACCTACAAAAAAAGTCTCTTGCTTAATGTTGCTTAGGAAGTCGGCCATTTTGCTAGGAAGTCGGCCATTTTGGTCCAAATACTCGATTTAGTGGTTTTCGCACACGTCATTTGGAGAGTGATGCCTCGTCACCCTTTTCAACGATCATCTTTAAACTTCTGCTATATACTCTTAAGACATAGGGGAAGAAATTTAACCGTCGGATTTTTCAAAAGTTAAAAGGTGTGGTCGTGGCTAAGCTGCAAACATTGACCTTTCGCCATTACATTCATTGACGTAATTACTCCCATGCACATGATCAGATCTATATCAAACTTTGTCTGTGTGATCACAGACCACATGTCAAGACGATGACAATTTGGAGAGCTGAGATCAACTAAGCCCCGCCCCCTGACAACAGGAAGTGTGGGCTCAGAGGAGATGCTGAGTCAGGGTGAGGTGCGGACGAGCAGACCTGGCTGCCGGCCAGGACAGAGCGGCGCGGAGCTGCGAGGACCGAACGACGCTGCTTACAGCTTTAATTTGACTTGTGTTTTTAGCGTATATGCTTTTAGTATTAAATGCATTTGTTTTTACAAATTTCAACCGCAATTTGTTCTTGATTGTGTTGTGTTTTTCCTAGCCTTGTTCAGCACTTTGGCGTTGTCTACATGTCTTTAAATATGCTATATAAATAAACTTGACATTGACCTATAGAAAAAACATATTGAACGCCCTCTATCAAACAGCCTAAAGGTGACTGTGACATATAGATGAGTAAAATTAGGAATTCAAATATGTTGATTGTAGAATAATTTGTAGTGCTTAAGACCGAGATTAGAGCATGCTTTTGGACTGTTTCTGCCCGGACCAGTTTAGATGTGACACACACTAAGCCTGATCACTTTTTGTGAGACAAAGGGCCTCAATGCCATGGAACCTTGCCTTGATGTCTTGGTCACGCTCCGGTTGCCTAGGAAATACGTCATCAAGAACCGCCAAGACGTGTTCCAATGTTCATGTTCTACCGAGGCATCGGTTCTCCGTTTGTTAGCCGTTTAGCTAGCTGAGCAAGAATGCACAGGAGGTGACTTGTAGCCTAGCCTTAGTCAGAAAGTTCCCACAATACACCGCAGTATTTTCAAAAGGATGGCGGATCAGAAGCCGGCAGCTACTTCAGGGGCTAATTTAAAGTTTAAACGTAAGTCAACTAATTGTAGCTATCGGGTTGATTCCATCTTTCAGTTCTTTTTAAAACACAGATTGACGGGTTGATATCTAAAATGTTATCTACGGTTGGTTAGTTGCTTAGTAGTTGCAGCTTCGGTGGCTAGCGGGTAGTAACTCGCTTACATATTTAATTTAACCAATACTTACAATTTAAAAAGTAAAAGGCTTGTTATATATTTATATTGAAACTTATACGTATAAAACATGTTATCTCCCGTGTCACGTGACGTTACGTGACCGGTCACGTGATGCAAGTCTGTTCCATTTAATTGTTTTTTTTTTGACCAAGGAAGGACAGTGTCCTCGTAAGCAAGGCACCTGGCCTCGCAAGACATCTCGCAAGGCCAGGCGCCTTGACATTGAGAAACACCCAAAGTCATGTATGATTTCTTAACTTGATGACTGTCTGTAGCTTGTATCTGCCAAGGTGACTTTACTGTTAGTCAGTGATTACATGTTTCTGCTAATGCCAGCTCTTGCATTAGCATTAGCATAACTAGCGTTTGTAAGCATTAGGTAGCTAATAACGCCTCGTCAGACAGTGATCTCCAGCTCCCCGCTGGAGTGGTTCACAGCTGAGTGTGAAGCAGCTGAATTGAGAATCAGCTCCTCTAAATCCAAGACCATGGTCTTGAGTTGGAAAATGGTAGAACGCCTTCTCCGGGTCAGGGACGAGGTCCTGCCTCAAGTGGAGGAGTTTAAATATCTCAGGGTCCTGCTCACAAGTGACGGAAAGATGGAGCGCAAGATCAATAGGCGGGATGATGCTGTGTCTGTAGTGATGCGGGCGTTGTACCGATCTGTCGTGGTGAAGAGAGCTGAGCCAGAAGGCAAATTTATGGATTTACTGGTTGAGCTACATTTCCTCCCTCACCTATGGTCACGAGCTTTGAGTAGTGACCAAAAGAATGTGATCACGGATACAAGTGGCCAAAATTAGTTTTCTCCGCAGGGTGTCTGAGCTCTCCCTTAGAGATAGGTAAGCTCAGTCATCCAGGAGAGGCTTGGAGAAAATCAGCTGCTCCTCCACATCGAGGTGCCAGTTAAGGTGGCTTGGGCATCACCCTGGTGAGGCTTTCCAGGCACGTCCAACCAGGAGGAGGCCTAAAGGAAGACCCAGGACACTCTGAAGGGACAATGTCTCTCAGCTAGCCTGGAAATGCCTTGGGATTCACCCGGAGGAGTTGAACCAAGTGGCTGGGAAGAGGGAAGACTGGACCTCCCTGATTAGGCTACTGTCCCCACAACCCGAAACCGGATAAGCGGAGGAAAATGAATGGATGGCTGGATAGATAATGCCTTGTCTTTTTCTCATTGCTTTGTGTCAGCATAAGCACAGACTGTTGTTTATAAGAGTAGCATTGTATTGTTTACACAATATGTGGCTGCCCTTAATTAAACATAAATAAATCTGATGCTATGGAGTATTTTTACTGAGTGAACCACGTTAAAGCATAAGTTAATCTCAAACGTCATAGTTTCAGCCACTTCAGCTAGTGATGTTGCAAATCGCAAAAGTTTTCAAAAACAAACTTAAGTCTGAAATGTGCATGCATTGTGATCTCACTTCAAGAAAGAGATTAAAATATGACATCATTGCTAGATGCTAAAATGAGATATGTCTCACCTGATTCCAAGGCCAATGTGGTCCCAGACATTAGAAAGCGACACATCTTTTGCTTGAAAGGGCTTCCTCCTTTCCGTGAACTCATGCGCCAAACAGATTCGCCAACCTTCCCTGGGCACCCTGTATCCCATTTCCTTGGAGACATACCTGCTCATAAGCTCTGCTGAGGATTTCTCTCCCCAATCTGAAGTCATATTTAAACTAGGTTTATAGTGGGAAAAATGGAATTAGAGATCTTTAAGTTGGTGGAAGGGAGCCAAAAATACTTGACAGAAGGCTGCCACCACCTTTGGTAAACACAACTGTGCTTTGACCATGGGGAGAAAACAGAGAGGAGGTAGTTACAGGTGTGCTGAGTGAGCAGTGTGAGGGATCATAAACCGGTTCTCAGTGAGTAATCCTGGTCAAGGTGGAGGCCCTGGTGCCATTTTAAGGTCCTCAAACTAGACCGCTCTGCATCCCTCGAATGGGTCCGGGTGTGACTGTGGAGCTGACAGCACCAAGTAGAGACTAGATTGGATGGCTAAAGGGTTTCGAGCAACAGGAAGTACAGAAGATGCCTCAATCACTTAGCAGGAACATCTGCAATGACATCAGAGAGCGCAACTAAATTGTGAAAAAGATATGACAAAAGTTAAAGGAGGGACAAAATGTTGTTGCAAGCCTTTTCTCTCAGTAACCGGCAAAAAACTGAAAATCAATATTTTTATTACCTCGCTCACACTACATTTAATAACAGCAAAGCATTTCTTTAAAGCTTACGAACAATCGGAGTTGTTTACTAGCAGCCAGCATCAATAAATTGTAGATGGTAGTTTAGAATTAACCTGTGCGACAGCGCAATATACCGCTCAAACACGACCAGTGTAGCCTCTGTTAGCGCTTCGCTCTACACGTAAATTCTTAATGGGTTACTGTAGCGCTAAATTTTACCCTTTTCCTTGACTTTCAGACACACACTTTAATAAACGAGCCTTGTTTGAGAATAAACCATCTCTACAGGAAAGGTGAACCCAATGTTCAGCATACTGGTTATACTTACTTCATTGATTGTTGTAAAAAATCATTTTGTTGTCAGAAGGTACGGCCTGGCAAAATTTACTTCGGAGTGTATAGCCCACAACCGAAAGAGGCGCTACCATTTTGAACCATAAAAGGGGGGATTTGGCTAATTCTGTTTTTTTCCTCCTCCATTTGACAAAATTAGTATAATTTGGCGAATTTGAAAAAAAACTTGCATTTAATTAAAACGTTTTATGAATTCGTGATGAGAATAGCGCACATTTATTATTTATTGTGAAATGTTTAGTATTTTCCTCCCCACGAGTTAATGGTAGCAACGTCTGACTTTCAATGCTAGTAGTCAAAACAAAGGCCAACGAAAAACTATTCCTGCAATTATTTGTGACTTTTAATTGAATAGAATTTGAAAATAAAACAAGAATTGTTAGATCTTTTGTTAGTATTTTAGCTATTGATAATCCCAAATGAATATTTATTTATATGACTAAATTTTAGGACCACTCTGTTTTCCTCTGAGTTGTGATTTGTTGTCCAGTAGCGGAAGCAGACCATGTACATTTTGTTATGTTTACGGTAGCTCGCAGCCGTCTAGTTTAGCTAGTATGTCCAAATACATAGAATGTAATGTCAGACTGTGTACTTTTATTTCAGAGTAGTAAATTTAGACACACGTTGAACTAATTCGCAGTCTCGTTTGAGGCCGAGGTATGTAATAAAATAACTTTTTTAGGAAAAAATAGACTTCAGCTAATTGCCGTTTGCCTGTGCTGACGGACGGATGGAGATCCATTCATACAAGATACTCAAAAAATAATTTCAAATCCGAGTGTGTGTTTGTCTTATGTGAAGATGGTCGATTATTTGTGATTATTCGCTTTGCTTTTAATGCTGCAGATGATCGAGGTGGTGGCCTCCATGGCCCGAGGCCCCGTGTTTCTGGCCGGGGAGCTAATGGAGTGTCTCATAACGTTCACCAACCCCATGTCCCACCTATCCACATCTGCAAGCAGGTATGATACTGACCTGTCACATTACTATCTGTACGAGCGTTTAAAAATAAGATAATTTAGCCTTCTTGCTGACTAACATAAACATAAACTTCCCAGTCTTTAGTCAAATCTGTTGACGTCTGAAGTTGTTGATGTTGATTTGTGTCCACATGAATGTATACATCAATAGAACTTTGAAACCTAGAGTAAATCAATCCTCATTTTGTTGTTTGTTTCTGACATTTTGGACCACTTAGACTTATGAATGAATAATTTAGTCACTCACCCTGCCTGTGTCACAGTGAGATGCTCGCATGGGCCAGTGCCCAGATCCACTGTCAATTTCATGCCAGTGAGAACCGAGTGGCCCTGCCGGCTCAGGGCAACAAACAAGACGTCCAGGCTGACAGCGACACTGTGCTGATTCCTAGCAGAGGTGAGAATGACGGAGCACAAGAGTCCCAGATTAGCCCACATTTTACATTCTTCTCTGAGACTTCTGATTTATAAAAGTTTTATAACAAGGACATTTTCTGCAGGAGAGCGAGGGCAATGTGTGCTGGACACACCTCCAAAGATTTTGTTCTGTGACTTGCGCCTGGACCCTGGAGAAAGTAAAACATGTATGTATTTTTTAAAGGGTGTCATTTTATTTTCCAATTCTTAGAAAACCCATAATCAGCTTGTAGAACCTCTTTTAGCAGCACATGTTCTCTTTGATCTCATCAGTTCCTCACATCGCGGTGAAGGACCTAGAGTACAGGAATGTGCTATGTTGTTTTAAGAAATACCCCAACAACTTGAGTTAATCAAGTGGCTTTCTTATGTAGTCAAACAACCAATTAAAATGTATTCTGAAGTTGGAATATAAGAAACAGTAAGAGTAAAGGAAAAACTGGACTGTATGATTGAAACATGACATACATTTTTACTTTAAAGGTGCAATATGTAAAAACATAGTGAGAATTTTACAGTGAGAAAATCCCAAAAGAGTGTAATCTTTCAGACATTTTGGAAGGAAGGTTATACCAAAACATATTTCATATCCAGCTGGCTGCGGGGATTGTTAGTTTTTTTCCCTTTGAAAACAAAGGAAGGAGGGACGTAATTAGGGTTGTCACGGTAACCGGTGTAGCAGTAAACCCCGGTAAAAAAGTTGACAATAATAATAACCGTCATAATTTAAAAAATATATATATTATCTCGGTGGGTTTACCGTGGCTGCGGGGTAGGCGCAGTGACCCTTACCAGCCACCGTATCATCTGCTGAAGTTGCCGGCGGCACATGCGCGCTTTGTTGTTTACAACCAAAACTTTCTTGAAGCTAAAGCTGAAATAATGGCTAAAGGAGGAGACGGCAGCGCTCAGGACATTCATTATCGCTCAAAGAAGATAAAGTCGGAAGTATGGGCGATTTTTGGATATTTGAAGAATGCCGAGGGACAGTTGATAGAAGACAGCTATCCTGTTTGCAGCACGTGCAGAAAAAGTGTCTGTGAAAGGCAGCAACGCTTCAAATCTCATGACATGTCTGCGTGACCATCACCCACAACTCTACAGTCAACGCAAGGCAAGTTAACGCTAGCGTTTTAGCTAAAATGCGTAATCCGAGGATTTGGGTTGAGGGAGAATGCAACGAGTCACTATATAAACTAGCCGCAGCACCGCTACCTGCATATAAACCGTGTCACGGACACCCCCATATTGAAATGACGTTATGCATTACGGGGCTCCCAGGGACAGATAAGAGTTGGTCTCTCTCCGAGAATAATTATGAATTTATGACATTTTCCCAAATCTGCAAAGCTCACTGGAAGGACACAAACCGAGGACAATATTTCCTGATATAGGGATTATTACTCAAGTAAGGGTAAAAAAGTATCTGATTAGAAGGCTACTTGAGTACTGAGTATCATCTGGTCTAATATTTTTCAAATGATGACATCAAACAGACAAAAATAAGAAGTTATGGGCAAATATTGGTATTTTAAAGACTAAAAGGGAAAAATGTAAACAAATAACATAATTACAGAATAACAAATTGTAGGCAAAATTTCGACACAAACTGAGGACAATATTTTCCTGACATACAGGGTTTATTTAGTTGTCTGAGAATGTAACACGTTTAAAAAAATACCGCGATAATACCGAAAACCGTGATAATTTTGGTCACAATAACCGTGAGGTTAAATTTTCTCACTGTGACAACCCTAGACGTAATTACTGTTTACCAACAGCGAGTGTGGGGTTGCCACGTCACCTATACTGCAGCGCCGACAATTGTAATTTGACGACAGCCGGCAAAAAGCTCCAGAGTTGTTTAAACTGGTTGCAGTTACCACATTTTACCACCGGATGTCATTTTTACTTCATTTCTACATAATGCACCTTTAACTGAATAAAACACCATGTTTTATCAAATCTGAACCCAAAGGAAAAATCACAAAGTTCTTAACAGAGATTTGGTTAGCTCTGTCGTCTGTGCACACATGTATATAACTGATACCTTCATTTTGGACAGCCGCCTTATTTTAGATGATTTAGAATAGAACATTAATCCCACAGTGGGGAAAGTCACTCGCTACAGCAGCGCATGAACTTAGAGAAAAGGAAGAAAAATAATAACAAGATTAAAGGTAAACACACAAAGGCAGTAAGCTATTATTGTAACCTTCAACCACTAAAAACAAGGAATAAAAAGGAAACTTGTGTTTCCAGAACTATGCAGCATAAGAAACACAGACATACTAATGTGCATCAGGTATTACACAAGTATCGAACACATACTGAATGTTAGAGGTGCTGAAAAAAATTGATTCAAGTCTGAATCGGGATTCTTATTTATAAAGATTCAAAATCGTTTCACAAAGATTCAGAATCGATTCCAAGAACTCAAATATTTGGCATGTTACAGGTTTGAGATGCACTTTTTTGGTCTTTGTTAGGAGAGTCAGTACTCCGTTTACTTTTGTGGTCCCATAAATTGAGATGATTTATGTTTGAATCTGCTGATAAGAGGGGACATGAATGTAATTTTTTCCATACTCAGAAATTTGAGATATTCTCATATTTATTTTCTAAGTTGATAAATGAGTACTCAGGATTACTCATGTAACTTGTTTCTACACATACTTGAAAAGTATTTGACTGTGTTACTTTCAAAGCTACTGTTAGGTAACTACAGATGTGTTATATTTTACACGGTAAGCAAAAATAAATGTTGCCTTTTGGTCGAAAGATTGTTTCTGTTTACAGTTTTAGAATCACTCTATTTTACATAGTAAATTAGCATTTTTGGAGCACGACTTGGTTAAAGTCTAATAAAAATGTCCCATAGCTTTAACTAACTTGTACAACAAAGTAGTTCATCCTGGAGCTGACACTCTTTGTTAATACTGATTGTGAATCGATTTAAATTGAGAATTGATTCTGAATCGAATCGGCACCCCAAGAATCGGAATCGAATCATATCGTGAGTTGCTCTAAGATTCGCATCCCTACTGAATATAGTATTGATGTTATTGTGTACCAGGATAATGCCAGTTCCAGTTAAACTGAGGAGTTATAAACTCTTACTGCAGAGGAGATGAATGACTTACAGCAGCAGTCTGTTTTACATCTGCGATGTCTCGGTCTGCCTCTGCCACTCGTTTGACCAGAATACTCTTACCAATGTGTGAATATGAAGAGACCAGTAAAAACTTTTAAATATATTACGTTCAATTCAAAAACAAATAGGAAGTTGATGAGGGAAGGCAAACACTAGGGTTGTACATTTTGCCACTACTAATGAAATAAAAATCAGACTTCTGCATTGGTGTAGAGAATTGTTCATGGTCTACTGTAGTCCTGAAAGGTGTTTGGAGTCCCAATCATCACCCTACCACCTCCGTGCTGACATCAAGCAATCACGACTATAGTCTGGAAACTGCCTCATAATCTTCCCTTAACACACATGTTGCAGAACTACAAAGTACCTAAACAAAGGTGACTTGGCTGTCACTGAATCAGATAACTGTTAGAAAAACAGAGCACAGAGACTTTCCGCATTTTTACCATGGTTTAAGAATATCTGAATAATGCACTTTTATCACTTCTGGTGTGTCGTTGTTAATAATCAATTACTTGTTTGTCTTTAATTAGCATAACCTTTTAACAGGACTGTTTCCATTCATGAATCCGTCACAGACTCGTACAGCGAGATGGTTCCCGTTGACGGACCTCCTAGTTTTCGCGGCCAGGCGGTGAAGTACGTCTACAAACTGACCATCGGCTGCCAGAGGGTCAACTCTCCCATCAAGCTGCTCCGAGTTCCCTTCAGAGTGCTGGTTCTGCAGGGTGAGCTTAATCTAGACCACATTTTTTTATCTCAGTTCCCACTGTTCTCACATTTAGAACCACGTTTTTGGGTCAGCTTTCCTGCGCAAGGAGACAGGAGTTTGTTTTTGTTCATAAGGAATCAAATGAGAATTTGAGTGTTTTCTAAATCGCAGGAATGCCAGAGCCTCCGTTTCCTCAGGATGAAGAGGTTTCCCCCTCCAACCCGTTTCTGGAGGAAGAAGAAGCGAGTCGCAGGGACGCGCGGGCTCTAGAGAGAGCACTGGACATGCTGATGGTCACCACCTCTAGGCGCTGCCCTCGTAAGCCTGCCTCTCTATCCTGCTTCTCTTCTCCAGACCAATCTTAATTCTGCTGTTATTGTGAATTTTTCTGTAGAACTTTGAGCCTTTTTTGTGTTGTTTTGTTCTTTACCTCCAGACATGTTTAATATCACCAACATGCGCGGAAAAGTGGCAAAGTTCTGCATCTTCAAGACCGTTTACAGACTCGGAGAGGACGTCGTCGGCACATTTAACTTCTCCGAGGGAGACATTCCCTGCCTACAGGTGTGTGGTGCTTTTACTTCATGTCCCACGTTTACTCCTAATGTAATGGCTCTGAAATTCTGGCTGCGCTTAGTATTCAGTGAGCCTTCAGAGTGAGGAGGAGATCCAGGAGCAGTACCAGAGACGACCCGGTCAGGCCATCAGTGTGACGGGACATGGACGACACCTGGAGTCCTGCCTCCACACGGCCTCCAGTCACTTCTCTCTGCCCGTCCCCCTCAACGTCACACCAGGCTTCAGCACAGACATTGGTCAGAGGACCGCCCAGTCTTCTCCTGCTTGTTCTTCGTCTTTGTCTTCTTTTTCTTCTTCCTACCACTGCTATTATTATTATTATCTGGTTATCTAGAGTCTAATTAGCACCTTCCCCAACAGCGGTGCTTAGTTCCTTCCTGTTTTAACTTCTTTAGGAGATGAAACTACAGCTTTGTGAGGAGCAAGGAGGCTCACACCTATAGGCACCATGCAACAAGTACGCTTGTTTGCCCAGGGAATCCTCCCAGAGGACACACTGTGACGTATATGTCACGATTTATCATTAGCTACTGTGAAAAGCACCATAAAACCAAAACAAATGCCTGTCAGATTTTTTGGCACGCAGACAAACTATATTTCTCCAAACTGAGGCCATCCAAGAAGCTTTAAGATGGCAGAAATGTCTAAAATACGTAGCTAGTTTGTTTCATTGTTGTTTTATTCGTGAACATTTGTGTTTATAAATCACCTTTTTGTTGTAACACACTGACTCCTGAACCTTTACCCCTCAGTGAGTCTTCGCTGGCGGCTGCACTTTGAGTTTGTCACCGCCCGGGATCCTACGGAAGCCCCAACTGTCCTGCAGAACCAATCGGAGGACACCATTTGGGCGGGGGCGGAGCATGTGGACGTGGACACCTTCAGTTGGAATTTGCCCATCAAAGTGCTGCCCACCAACCCGGCCCTGGCGTCCTACGTGTCTCAGTTTACAGGGACCAACAGCATCCGTATTTGAAGTCAGAATGTGTGTGTGTGTGTGTGTGTGTGTGTGTGTGTGTGTGTGTGTGTGTGTGCGTGTGCGTGTGCGTGTGTGTGATCCAAACGACCAGCTGTATGTTTCTGCTTATTTTCTAGACGCATTACGAAATGCATTTATTGTGTTGTAGCTCTACTGAACCAATCATTTGTTTCTTTTTAAGGAATGCATCTCTTTTGTTTTGTATTTATTTCACGTTTAACTTGTGCATTAGCACGCTAGCTCATTTCCTCTCCATCCATGAAACAAGCATTGTGTAAACGATTCCTTTTTTCCTTGTATGAGCTATTTGCTTCAGGCTTTAAGAACTGCAAGAGAAAAAAATAAAACTGAATGTTTATTGCAATAACTGAGTGCTTTTATTTGGGAGGATAATGGGTTACAGCAAAGAAGATATAAACTGATATTTACAATAAGCAGGTATTACAGTGATTTAAGGCGGCACTGCTGTCTAAAGCAACATCTAAAACGTTCATGCAGGCAGGTTTATGTTTTGAAAGGAATAAAAACACTTAAAATGTGGTTATTTTCATGTAAAGCTTCAAAAGGAGATAAAAACTGCACTTAAAACGTTAAAGTGTGGAGACACGGAAGTCTGGCGTACACAAGAATCACACAAATGGTTCATTATGTGTTTAAAATAACTTCACTGGTGCACGTAATCGTCTCTAACCCTCAAGCTGCTGCTGCTGCTGCTGCAGGTGAAGCGATCCGTGGCTCGGATCCTGGTTTGTTTCACCTGGGTAGCACAGCTGGCGAGGGTCAGCTGTCTGGACCAGAAACACTTTGCAGGTCACTGGTTCCACCCGTACCTCACACCAGGCGGGGAAGTCCACCGGCCGATGCACTCTGGATGCAAACAGAGACTGTTCATGCTCGTTTTAAAATTGTTCGATATTCAAAACTCTGAATTCTTAATTTTTTAAGAAAATAATTTGACTATTCACCACTAAAAATGTATATTTTGGGTCTTTATTTAACACCAAAACAGCTATTTAGATAAAAGAAAACTACACCAGTCTTCAGTTTAAAACATGCAGATGAATTCGGATCACTTTAGCTAAAAAAATCCTATGTTCTCAAACAGCGGCGGACCTAGAAAAGCATTTATGAGGTGGCAGAGGAGCATATTTATCAGTATTTGCATAGCCATATGTGTATTTGGTTTAGGTTATCATTTACAATGTCCGGTTTGCCACAGCTACTGAATTTACTGCTGGCAACAGGGGTACCAAGGCTTTCTGTTAGGGTAGCAGTACCCACCTTATGCCACCCAGCAGATCCGCCCCATTCTCAAATCAATATAAGTTTCTTTTTTTATTTATTTTACTTTTAATAATATGAACTTGAGACCCCAAATGTCCTCATTTAAATATAATCCCCTCTGTCTTTCCTGTACTGACAGACGGCCCATCTGGACACCAAACCACTCTCAACTGTTAGTGTTACTCACGTCTCACAGCAACCGACACCAACAGGGTGCAGACAGGTGCAGTGCATGCAGGCATCGTCCATCCAGGATTCCCCCAGGGAGTACTGCTTCCCCGCGAACACACACAGCGCTTGGACGACACATGGAAAATATTTTTCTTATTTAAAAGAACGACTGCAATTTAGGAAATAATAAAGTTTCAAAGAATGGAGACTGACCTCTTGAGTTGAAGTGGCACTCCAAGGGTGCAGCTGAGCCAGCGCTGGCCCAGATCAGCAGGAACCCAGCAGACACAACCACCCAGTTCACCATGGAGAGCTCCATCTTCGTCTGCTCTGATCAGATTGTGGTTCCTCTTTTTCTCATGTTCCCCCCTTTATACATCCTGAGGATTTTACGACCGTGGCGTGGAGGTGTGGTCAGCGTTGATCTGGCTGTGGAAAGTGGCGCCATCGGTCAGGAATGAGGAGGATCTGTTGTGTAGAAAGGGAGCGGTAAACAGAAGGGAATCTTGCATCCTTGCATCCTGGCACCCCAAAGAACCCCTCGTTTTGCTTCAATGGGCATGAACCTCCATAGTCATAGAAACAGTGACACATCCGTGTGATGACTAAGCGATGGGGAGATTGAAGGGAGGTGATCTGGAGGGAAGTAAGAGAGTAATCCAGGGAGAGTAGGAGGGATGGGATGGAATTATCTATCACTATTCATCACCCTTTAACCTCTTTTGATTTAGAACTGCTCAGGTTTATTGTGCAGCAAGGACTGGACCTCTGATGATGTCTCATCAAAGACTTATGAAAAAGGTTTGCCATGATCAAAATTTGATAGTTCGCTCTGACAGAACCAAGCAGTTTGTGTAAAGCCTACGATCGTTTATTTATGCATATTTCTAGAACTGGGGCAAAGAAACAAGCTTACATTTCACATGACAGTAAAGCCAATACCGTGTAATTTCAACAGTTTTTAATCAGACTCATTAGACTCAGCAAATTCATAACAATTATTGGCACAAGATTAAAAAAAAGTTGTGATGTTTGATATGTCGGCTTATTCACCAATATCCTGTAAACCAGTATAGTCTAACTCTTAATTTCGGACACTGATGCCAATACCAATATATGTGGGGTCCTCCTTTCTTAAAAATAGATAAAAACATCATCATATTTCTCCTATCGCGCACACTTTAACCTTTAAAGGTGCCCTAGCAAGTTATTTTCTCAACCGGACTACAAGAACCATGAGTGTTTCTCAATGCCAAGGAACCTTGCCTTAATGTCTTGGCCCCGCCCCGGTTGCCTACAGTATATGAGATACGTCATCGGGAGCCGCCAAGACGTGTTCCAATGTTCGTGTTCTACCGAGGCGTGTGTTTTCCATTTGCTAGCCGTTTAGCTAGCTGAGCAAGGATACTTAGGTGTCTTGTAGCCCAGCCTTGGTCAAAAATTACCCACAATACACCGCAGTATTTTCAAAAAGATGGCGGATCAGAAGCCGGCAGCTACTTCGGGGACAATTTTCAAGTTTAAAAGTAAGTCAGCTAATTTAAAATGTTTTTTTTTTAGATCCAAAGAAGTTATCTATTGTTGGTTGGTTGCTTATTAGTTGCAGCTTTGGTTGCTAGCGGGTAGTAACTCACTTATATATTTAATTTAATAAACATATACACAATTTAAACAGTAAAAGGATTGTTATATATTTATATTGAAACTAATACGTATAAAATATAACGTTATCTCCAATGTCACATGACATTACGTGACCGCCGTGGAAGCCGCGGTCACGTGATGCAAGTCTGTTCCATTTATCCGTTTTCTTTGACCAAGGAATGACAGTGTCCTTGTAAGCAAGGCGCCTGGCCTCGCAAGACATCGCCTCGCAAGCTCACAAGTCGCCCTGACATTGAGAAACACCAAAAGTCATGTATGATTTCTTAACTCCAGCCAGTGACTCCTCATGAACCTGACTACAACTCATATTACTGCAGCATTTGTTATTCCAGTCCGCGTGGCAGCAGATCGCAGGTTCAGCCACACCATAAAACAGCAATAAGTCAGTCTGAGGCAAAAGTGAACCTCATGGCTATAGCTTTTCCATCTTTTCCCCTGTAGACATTTGATTACGCACAAGTAGGTGACCAGTTCAGGTTTATGCAGAAGGAAGGAGAGAGCTCTGGTTAAACGTTCCTGCTTTAAGAAAACCGTTAAATTGCATTGTTGATGTGCTACCAGGGCGCTCTAAATATTGATTTAAAATTAAATCAAAGGAAATTGTAATGTATTGAATGTTTATTAATTACTATTTCAATAATACATAATACATAAACATAAAAATGAAAGTAAAGGGGGAAAAGGTCGATCATATTTTTTTTAACCCTGTCTGTCGAGTGACTGTTTAGCCTGACATCTGATAAATATATTTATATTTATCTGGTTATATATATATATATATATATATATATATATATATATATATATATATATATATAGCCATGCCCTGATGTGGGGCTGGGGGGTGCGTCGACATGGTCGGGACATAGAAGGGGGTGCGCGGCTAAATAAGTTTGGGAACCACTGGGTTAGACTGAGCAAATTTATGGTTGTGTGTCTAAGCTTATGATGTGTTACACTATCTTCCCATCTTTTCCTTTGAAACATTACTAATTTGCATAGCATTGAAGGTCAAATATGGCACAGACTTTTTGGTATGCTACATTAGACATCTCAAGCTGCCTATAGGGAGCCTAAGGGTGTTTCTAAATGTCAAGGCGCTTTGCCTTGCGAGCTTGCGAGGCGATGTCTTGCGAGGCCAGGCGCCTTGCTTACAAGGACACTGTTCTTTCTTGGTCAAAGAAAACGGTTAAATGGAACAGACTTGCATCACGTGACCGCGGCTTCCACGGCGGTCACGTAACGTCACGTGACACAGGAGATAACGTTATATTTTATACGTATTAGTTTCAATATAAATATATAATGAGCCTTTTACTTTTTAAATTGTGTATATATTTATTAAATTAAAAATATAAGTGAGTTACTACCCGCTAGCAACCGAAGCTGCAACTACTAAGCAACTAACCAACAATAGATAACTTCTTTGGATCTAAATAAACATTTTAAATTAGCTGACTTACTTTTAAACTTGAAAATTGTCCCCAAAGTAGCTGCTGGATTCTGATCTGCCGTCCTTTTGAAAATACTGCGGTGTATTCTGGGCAATTTTTGACCAAGGCTAGGCTACAAGACACTTCCCGTGTATCCTTGTTCAGCTAGCTAAACGGCTAACAAATGGCGAACACACGCCTCGGTAGAACATGAACATTGGGCTCCCGATGACTTATCTCCTAGGCAACCAGGGTGGGGCCAAAACCTCAAAGCAAGGTTCCTTGGCACTGAGAAAAACCCTATGTCACACCTATCTTCTTCCACACCATGGGTCCCCAGAAGAACGACAAAACGAAAACAAGTCAATGGGGCTAAAAATGCTATTTTCTAATCCTGTTTGTTATGTGCCTGGATTTCACATGTGATGTCCGTGGATTTTAAAGATGCATTCTGATGCCAAGAACGCACTTATTTTCGAACGGGGCCAAAAGTAATTTTAGGTTTTGTGTAAAAATATGTCCAGGACTACAAATGCGCTTCATCAAACAGACACAAAGAAAATCTGATGAAAAATGACTATGTTTAGCGAACTTTGAATCCTTCCATCAGGAGAAAAGAACCACCATAAATCTGGCCATGTGGTAAGTAGCAGCTACGCTAGGGGAGAGATTTTGTGGTGATGTCATATATGAGATGTGCTGACATCTGATTTTGTAGACATAATAATTACAAACTTTTACAAACTGATAAGTCTCAAAGTGTGTGACTGGCGTGGTCAAAACACACATCATCACTTTACATTTAAACTGAAGTACAACATATGTGTGATTCAGGGCGTAAGGCAAAGCAGATTAAAAAATAGCTCTTTTAAACCCTCTGTCAGGAATCTTGGTGTGGCCAAGCAAGCAAGGTGGGTTAAGTGACTTGCCCATGGACAAAGCAGAATTCTCTGTCTGGAACCATAATTGAACCTGCAACCTTCCAATTACGGGGCAACCTGCACAAGTAACACATCTTACACGTCACAAACACACAGACTTTATAATCGCTCTGTTATTTTCTCTGTACTTTTTTGGCCATTACTCTGCTCTTGAGCCACTGCAGCTTAGACTACTGTAACTCTCTTTTCACTTGTCCAAGTAAAACCTCTCTGAACCGTCTGATGGTGGATCAGAATGTCTGTGCTCAACTTCTGACCAAGTCCTCCAAACACACCCACATCACCCCGCTTCTCCTCCAACTTCACTGGCTGCCAGTCAACTTCAGGGTTCATTTCAAGATCCTGATTCTGGTCTATAGGGCCTTACATGGACAAGCACCATCATACATTGGTGATCTTCTTAGTCCCTACACCCCCAGCAGGTCCCTGAGGTCCAGTGATCAAAGCCTACTGGTTGTGCAGCACCAGGCTAAAGACCAAAGGTGACAGATCATTTGCTGCTGTGGCCCCCAGACTCTGGAACTCTCTCCCCCTGAGCCTGAGATCAGTGGACTCAGTGGTCTCCTTCAAAAAGCAGCTGAAGACTCACCTGTTCAGGCTGGCTAAGGCGTGCCCTTCATCACCACCCTCTCCTCCTTCTACCAATTCCAATTAATTATGGGATCAGCTGATTTCCATCTTTCCTGTTCATTTTTTCTTTCCATTTCCTTCCATTTTTTAACCACAAATTTTTTGTTTTCTCATATTTATATTTTTAATCTCTTTTAAAAAAAGGTTTTTTACTTTTAAAATTGTTGTTCTTGTGAAGCACCTTTGATTTTGAGAGGCGCTATAGAAAAGATCATTTTCTTTCTTTCTAATCATGTTTTAGGTGGGCGTCTGCACAAGTAACACATCTTACACGTCACAAACACACAGACTTTATAATCGCTCTGTTATTTTCTCTGTACTTTTTTGGCCATTACTCTGCTCTTGAGAATTGTTCATCATAAATTGCAGTATTTATGTCTGGAGTTGAGACTAAACTTTCAACAGTTTGATTCACAATTAGTTCTTAAAAGTCAGTTGCCAGCTGGGATCTGAATAGCTGCTGCTTTTCAAATCTGTGTTTTGATCTTTTCTTTTGTCATGATGCTAAGACAAAATGTTAAGAGGTGAAAAATGCCATCTGACCTGACTTTGCTCTGCTCCAAATGAAGTATTAGCTCATCTTCTTCCATTGGTTTTACTGTGTGTGGATGGAGGTCGAGATCATAGGAAAAATCCTCTCAAACCTCTCACAGGAGGCCCAGAGGCCTCATAACGTTCTACTTCATGGGTTTTCTCTGATACCTCCTTGGTAGTTGGAGTGTGTTGATCAGTCAAGAGTGCTTTTCTTATTTACCCAATCTGTAGCTGCTTCTTGGAAAATGCGCACTTCATCCCTCTTGGATTATTGTAGACCATGTTAATGTTCTTTTATTTTAAATATTCATTTTGAAACAGCAGGAATGAAATCTAACGACACAGTCGTGGGTGTTGCTGACCTCCTTGGAGCTTATGAGTCCCTTACAACTTCCCTGACGTGTCAAACATGTTGTCTGTGACAAAATGGAGGATCAAATCAAAACAAAAGATGAAAATTTTCCTGTCACACCTTTTAGCTTCATGGATGTGCACTTAATTGGGGATAAGTGCATTTTGACTGGAATCGTTAAAAAATAAGATCTGACAAACAATTGTAATACGGCAATGACAACGTAACTCCAAAAGAGCTCATTTTATGATCAACTGAACAAATTTTCTGTTTTTTTTTTGCTACATATTTTTCATTTATTTAAAAATATGTTAAATTTGGCTCTGCTGTAGATTTAGTTTGCTGTTTTTTTTTGTTTTTTTTTTTTTGCTTGACATGTCTTCTTTTCTTCCACTTGTTCCTTAGTTTTTTTAAAACAACAATTGCACCATTTGTTGTCATGGTCAAGCTAAAGAACTGGTCAGAAATGTTGTTGAAATTTTTGAATTGTAAAATAAAAGAATTTCAGAAGTCTTAAAGAACTACTTATAGAAAATACATTAAAGCTCTAAAGATGATGTGTCTCATGAACAAAGTATAAATACATTCGTGGTGGTTTACAACTCCTTCATAGTTCTCTACATTTTCATTATGCATTAATATTTAACTCTGAATTCAGGTATACGTACTTGCATGATTTTTATAAAGTCTGTGGGCTTTTCATTTATTAAAATTCAGAATGTACTGTAGAATTTAAAGTCACAGTGTGTATTTTCTCCAGCGATAAGGGGCAGAATATACTTAAATCATTGCAAGCAAGTGGTAATTTTGTGTTTGAGTAAGCCCTTACTATCAGATGGCCATTAGGGTAAAAAATCTCTGGGAGCACAATTTTCGAGTACTTTGTCAAATTGTTCAACCTCCAGCAAAATGACAAGCACATCAGACTTTCATCACTGGCAATGAGTGAAGAGGTAAATGTGTAAAACAACAACGTTTATGAATGGAGAAGGTTTTGTAACCATTTGTCACAGATCAGTAAAATGCTTTTTGTCCTCAAGGGCTCATGTAGAAGAAAACATGATTTCTAATATGATGTTGCCCAGAGGCTTACCCACTCCCATGTATTTTCATCTGTGGCTTCAGCTAGACCTTACTCTGTATTTTAGGCCCGATTTTTATGGTTATATGTTACAAAGCCGCCAATGTTTTTCAACTACTGGGCATCATTTACTTCATTTTCAACAACATTTCAATGGATCTTTCCAGAGATTAATGAGAAAAACTACACATTGTCTCTTTAAGTCTTATGGTAGTAATGGCTTTTGGGGTTTAATGAAGTTATGAACTTGGTAGCTGCCAGCCTGTGTTATTTTCTTGAGCCCATTTTATTTTATTTTTTTTTTGCGTTGTGCTTTTAACCCAAAGCCCCGCCCCTTGTCGTTGTTTTCGGCTCTTCCGCATCAGGCTCTGCTAATCAAAACACGTATTCACGATTGTCCTCATGTTAATCTCCGCCTCATCACATCAACATTCGATTACTATGGCCTGGATGGGAATTTCTGTTGCTCTGTGTGTTGTGTAGCTACAAATAAAAGCCTTAAATCATGCCCGGGGAGACAGCCGCTATATTAGCGTCTTCGCCGTGAATTAAAGCACTTAGCTGTCTTTCCGAGTTGGGTCAAAGACCCGTTAATTATTTAACCTGCTGTCGGAGTGTTACCTCAGCTCTGTGGACTGTTTCTGAACCAAGGCCTTGTCGCAAAGGCTCCTGCAACCGCCCGGGATTTCATGTTGAAGCCGTCTGGGTTGGGGGTAGAACCGAGTGTTTTCCCGGAAGATGGACACTGACAAATTTAACTATGTCTACAGCTGTGATCTGGACATTAACGTTCAACTTAAGATGTAAGTTTCGCTGATTCGGCCATTTTTTTTAAGTCAAGCGGCGGAACTACTTTCTTTCCTGTGACTTGACAGGATGCTTGCTGTTTACATGACACATGAGACTGCTGTGTCATTTTAAATGTTTAAATCGTTTGAAAAGCTTCATTTATTTGTCATATTTTAACCAAATATGGGTCCAAGTGGCTAGAAACGGGAGCCTTAGAGCTGCAAGTTCATTATTTCCCTCTTAAAGATGAACTCCACCTGTCTTTATCTGTTGCAAGAGAGCGCGTGCCTCCTGGTCAATTAGAAAAATGTGCACATGACGTCATCTTTATCCATGTTTACAGCTGTTTGAGTTTATTTATTACATTGTTAATAAAGTAGGGATGCACTATGGCCAAACTTTACATCCTCTGCACTGTTAATACACAGACTGAGTCTAATCTAAGGTTGATCTTATTTAAATAATCTATAATTGTTGCTTTTAATAAAGAAATAGAGACGAAGAAACTGACTGGGTGCTCATCCGAAGAGGGCAATATTCAGTTCATGAAAGCAGGATTGCCAAGCAGCAGTAAGAAATTGACATGAGCTCACGATTATAAACCATCTTAAGTTGGAAATGTTCACCTTCAAAATCAGCTAAGTGGTAAAATCTGGCGATACGATATATTGCAGTACTAGAAGCCATATATTTGTCACTTATAAGACCGAATTTAGACATATCTAGTTATCGCAAGATTCCGTCAGAATGAAGGCGTTAAAACTGCTGCCACCTAGCAGTCGGAGTGTGAATTACACCACACAAATTAAATACAGTAAATGTTTGCACTAAATTCTCAATAAAAAATCGATATGCCAATTTTTATCAATTCAGTATCGTAATTTTCAATGTCTCAACATTTCAGTGTATCGATAAGTTCATACATGGTGGGCTGCATGGTGGCGCAGTGGTTAGCACTGACCTCGCAGCACGAAGGTTGCAGGTTCGAAACTCGGCTCGGCTGCGGCCTTTCTGCGTGGAGTTGCGTGTTCTCCGCATGCATGTGTGGGTTTCCTCCAGGTACTCCGGTTTCTCCCACAGATCACAACATGCCCTATAGGTTATAAATTGTAAGTCGCTTTGGATAAAAGCATCTGCTAAATGAATAAACATAAACATACATCCCTATAATCAGCCCTCAAAACTAATACCAGTGCGTTTGCATAAATAACAGAAGAATGATAAACTTCTGGATACTTGTGTACTTTTATCTAAATGTTTTAAGAGTCAATTGTCAAATTTAGCAAAAAGAAAGAATTAAACAACAAATTTGAAGGTTTTTTTTTAGGACAGAAATGGAAAAACTGTTATACACATTTTATTATAAGATATTTTCAAATGAAGGAGTGTAAAAAAATTTAAACTTAATTTCATTCTAATTCTCCATCAGAGGCAGTTTGGAAGGGAAGCGGGAGCAGAAGAGCTACAAAGCGCTGTTGGAGGACCCGATGCTGAGGTTTTCAGGTCTGTACCAGGAGAACTGCTCGGACCTCTACGTCACCTGCCAAGTTTTTGCTGAGGGAAAACCTCTCGCTCTGCCTGTTCGGACATCATACAAAGCATTCAGCACACGTTGGAAGTACGAACAACAAAACTTGTCTTTAATCAGACCGTAGTTAGGTGTCTACGTTTTATTTACGCGGTGGTTTTTGTCCTGTGAAGCTGGAACGAGTGGCTTCGGCTGCCGGTCAAATACCCAGACCTTCCCCAGAGTGCTCAGGTTGCTCTCACCGTGTGGGACGTCTATGGACCCGGCAAGGCCGTCCCCGTCGGCGGGACCACCGTCACCTTGTTTGGCAAATATGGGTAAGTTTTTCTCTGCAACTGTTGCGTAGAGTTTCCTGCAGATAAACGTTTAAGCTTCAAATCCTGCTCTAGCATGTTTCGGCAAGGGATGCACGACCTGAAGGTCTGGCCGGGTGTGGAGGGGGACGGAGGAGAGCCCACCACCACACCGGGACGCACTAGCAGCAGCCTGACGGAGGACCAGATGGGCAGACTAGCCAAGGTATGAAAACAGCAGAGAACGTAGGATTTTGTTCACGTTTGTGCGTGGGAGTGCCTTTATGACGTCAAAGAGAGAGAATCAGCTTGAAGGTGAAGTAGAAACCTTCAGATGGAGCGTCTTGTCTAAACCATCGTCTGTTCCAGGGCCGTGACCTGCAGGTGCTCAGTGATGTGAGTACAAGAGGAGCAGAATAAGCATTTTGACCCAGGTTGTGGTGTGAACACTCGTATGTCTAGGCTGCGTTGTTCAAACATCACACACACGTTTTGTTTTTAGGATTTCTGCTGCTGCCGTGTGTGTGCGCGCATGGGTTTACGTTGATGTAACACGGTAACTACGGAACTTCAGAGCAATGACGTCTCATGATTAAACTTCTCGTTAAGTTCATTCCATGGTGAGCTCTAATTTTAGTTGTGGCCGTGATCAGGCGTGTGCTTACATTCCCATCACCCCTACTGATGATCGGATCGGCCCGTGTGTGAGCAGAGATGCTGGGCTGGCTGCCGATGTTTGAGTTTGTGCATGTTTGGCGCACCAGCAGCCATGTTGCTACTGGTTCTGCGACATCAACACCTAACCTCGGTCTCCTCTCCACCCAGCTGACAAAGGCGCACCGGCAGGGACACATGGTGAAGGTGGACTGGCTGGACCGGCTGACCTTCAGAGAGATCGAGATGATCAACGAGGTGAGCTTAGCCTGAATTTGTACCAGGTTGGATCTTATTTTGCCCACTGGATGTTACATTCTCATCACAAAAGCACTCACCAAACCCAGTTTAGTTTCAGAACCAAATGTCTCTCTGCAGATTGAGAAGCGTAGCTCCAACTTCATGTACCTCATGGTGGAGTTCCCCCGCATCAAAACAAACGACAAGGAGTACAGCATTGTGTACTACGAGAAGGTATTTTTACTTAGTATTTCATCAGTATTGGTACTGGAGTCAGCTGACGGGGCTTTGTTTTCATTCAGGATGGAGATGATTCATCACCTGTCCTCACCAGCTGTGACATTGTTAAAGTTCCCGACCCTCAGATGGGCATGGTGAGATAACGATGATGTTGTTGATTCATAATGATCTTAAGCTCCAGATTTCAGTTAAATTCACTGTGTGTGTGTGTGTGTGTGTGTGTGTGTGTGTGTGTGTGTGTGTGTGTGTGTGTGTGTGTGTGTGTGTGTGTGTTATTCGTTCTCTCAGGAGAATCTAGTGGAGAGCAAACACCACAAACTGGCTCGTAGTCTCCGCAGCGGGCCCTCGGACCACGACCTGAAGCCCAATGCTGCCACACGTGACCAGCTCAATGTAAGAGACTTCCAAGTATTTCATGCTTTAAGCTGTTGCTTTCAAATTGGTTTAGGTGATTCTTGAATCAGAAACTTTAGCAACTTCTCATAGTTTAACACTCCGCTGACCAAAAACAGCACTTTTGTGGTTTGGGTAGGAACACTAGTGGGAGCTGTCTACCTGCTAGAACTGCTTATTTTTCATCGCTAATTGAAGAGAATACGAATAATCCTACATTTATTTTCAGTACAGTTGCCAGACTCGCACAGAATCATAGCTCTGAACCATCTATTCCCTCAGCAGCAACGACTTTATGGGATTTTTCATGAGTAAAATTAATTAAATTAGAAACAAAATCATTAGCATCCTCCCTAATGCGATTTCTTCTTCCTCAGTAAGTGCGGCAGCATCAGAGGTAACTGTAGAACCTCATCTCTGTTTGAACCGTTTTAGTAGCTTATATAAAAGCTAGCAGTTAGCTTTTTCAGCTTGCCGACTGTCTGTGAAAAGAGCAAGAAGAAGAAAAATGTAGCTTTTTTTTGTTGCCTGGAAGTAAAAGTAAGAGACTAACGTCTTTGGAGACTCTTTGGTTTCACTTTCAAACCGTGTGAAAAAGCAGCAAAATGGTAATCATTTTCTGAACTGCCAGTAGCCCCACATTCATAAAAACATGCTAAAAACAACACATTGTCTGATGGCATCGTCTGCAGCCTGCAGCAGGGCTGTTATGGCAGGTGTAATTCTATTTTCAACCATTAGGGGGAGAAGCAGGAAACTTACTTAGTGTTACTTTAATGGGTGGAGAGATTCTCCGTGTTTATTTGTATTCCCAACAATAAATCGCTCATTATGTTGCCAACAGATCATTGTGAGCTACCCTCCAACCAAGCAGCTGAGCTCTGAAGAACAAGACCTGGTGTGGAAGTTCAGATACTATCTCACCACTCAGGAAAAGGTGGTCATTTCTTCTGTTACCTTCTCACTGACTTGAGTTCTGCACATGCTCATTGCCTCTTCCTCCTCCTCCTCCGGCTCCAGGCGCTGACAAAGTTCCTGAAATGTGTGAACTGGGATCTGCCTCAGGAGGCCAAGCAAGCTCTGGAGCTGTTGGGGAAATGGAGGCCCATGGATGTGGAGGACTCCCTGGAGCTACTGTCCTCTCATTTCACCAACCCAACAGTGAGACGCTACGCTGTGGCACGCCTGCAGCAGGCTGATGATGAGGTATAAAGAGGGGGTGGGTCAGGCTGTAAAAGCTGCCGTTTGGATAGTTTGGTAGCTAAAGTTACAGAAATGTCAAATACTCGGTCTGCATGGTGGCGCAGTTGTTAGCACTGTTGCCTCGTGGCAAGATGAATGCAGGTTTAAAACGCGGCTGCAGCCATGCGTGCGTGGGTTTCCTCCGGGTACTCCGGTTTCCCCCACAGACGACAACACGCCCTATAGGTTATAAATTGTAAGTCGCTTTGGATAAAAGCGTCTGCCAAATAAATAAACATAAACATTTCATGTTTTTATAACGTTTTTCATTTTCATGTGCAGCATGTCATCATTCTCCTCTGTTCTGCTCAGGACCTGCTGATGTACCTCCTGCAGCTGGTGCAGGCGCTCAAGTACGAAAACTTCAGTGAGATTCAGGGAGGCTTAGAGCCAGGCAGCAAGAGGGACAGCCAGGGTCTTTCAGACGACTCCACACCAGACAGGTTAGCTCATAGCAACGTTTGCACAAAACGCTATGCTAAAGAGCTCTGTAGTTTCACTTTTACGTCCAGGATCTAAATTTGCTCCCTAAAAACATCCCTGTCTCTGTTTAAATGTGATTTAATGGACTCTGTTTGTTTTACCATGTTTGTAGTTCTCAGAGTCAGTCAGGCACATCTGGATCATCCTCCGCCCCGCAGCAGAGAGGAAAAGGAATAGACAGTGAGAATTTAGAGGTGAGAAAACGTCCTTTAGAAACGTCCTTCGTCACTGTAAGCGTATCTCAATAAAAGCATAAAGTTGTCTTTCTTTTATGTTTTTTAGCAAGATCTGTGCACTTTTCTCATCTCGCGGGCTTGCAAGAACTCTACGCTCGCCAACTACCTGTACTGGTGAGCACCGATCAGTAAAGCCGCGTGGTCCATTACAGCAGACGCCGTGTGTGTGTGTGTGTGTGTAAAGTCTTATATGTCTCAGGTACGTGATTGTGGAGTGTGAGGACCAGGACACGCAGCAGCGAGACCCGAAAACTCATGAGATGTACCTGAACGTCATGAGGAGGTTCAGCCAGGCGCTGCTAAAGGTGAAAGCTCGCAATGAAACGCAAAACGGTTAAAGAAGGGTCCAGAGTAGCTTCCTTTACTGTTTTTCTTTTGTCACAGTAAAGAATTTATGCAGTTTTTATGTGATGCCGCAGTAAAAATGAAAAACGGGCAGCCTGACGCTGATGATGGTAAACTCTTCCTCCCTGCAGGGCGATCGGAGTGTGAAGGTGATGCGCTCGCTCCTGGCTTCCCAGCAGACCTTCGTGGACAGATTGGTGCAGCTCATGAAAGCTGTCCAAAGAGAGAGCGGAAATCGCAAGAAGAAGGTTACAGCTGAACGCATTTGCGTGACAAAACTTTAAAGTATTTGTATTTATTTGCAATTAGAATCAGGTGCATTTCACTTTTTTACTGCCGTAAATAAATGATTGTTCCGTTTAATCAGTGAGCTCTCCACTTGTGCCGAGCTGTGTTGATGTCAGCGTTCCTTTGTGTGTGTGTGTGTGTGTGTGTGTGTGTGTGTGTGTGTGTGTGTGTGTGTGTGTGTGTGTGTGTGTGTGTGTGTGTGTGTGTGTGTGTGTGTGTGTGTGTGTGTGTGTGTGTGTGTGTGTGTGTGTGTGTGTGTGTGTGTGTGTGTGTGTGTGTGTGTGTGTGTGTGTGTGTGTGTGTGTGTGTCTGCAGACGGAGCGGCTCCAGGCTCTGCTGGCCGACAACGAGAAGGTGAACCTCTCCGACATCGAGCCCATTCCTCTCCCTCTGGAGCCCCAGATCAGAATCAGAGGGATCGTCCCAGAGACGGCCACACTCTTTAAGGTTTCTAGAGTTTCAGCTCAGATTCAGTCCCTCCCAGCCAGCTTCACACCACTTCACCAAATTCAATAAATAAAGGCCCACGTGATGAATTTAGCTGTAACTCGTTCCCTTTCGTTCATGTGAGTCAGAGCGCTCTGATGCCGGCCAAGCTGATCTTCAAAACGGAGGACGGAGCCATGTACCCGGTCATCTTCAAACACGGAGACGACCTGAGACAGGATCAGCTCATCCTGCAGATCATCTCGCTCATGGACAAAGTAAAACTGGTTGATATTTGTGTGTACGATCAAAATTACAGCTAAAATCTCTCAAAACAAAACCCCGAATCCTCCACTGAGTAATTATAGTTGTAGAGGGTAAACGTTGATGCTTTTAAGCTTAATGTATTACCTTTACTTATGACCAATGCTGTGTTCTACGTACCCCTGAGGAGACTCCCTTTTGGATCCGAGATGTCGGGGGGGGTGACCCCAAAGTACTGAGGTTTGTAGAAAAGCCCGCAGTACGACCAGGTCGGTCCAGAGTCGTCTCCCTGCTCACAACAGATAGATGAAATCGTTTGTGTCTAGAACAGCTGGTTCTGAATAGCTGAGGGAACCGTTTTGCTGTGTCAGCTGTAGGCAGCTTTCAGCTCGTCGAAAGCTTTGGGTTAAAAAGGGTTCGCTCCGGATGGCCAGTCCGTAGCTTTCTCCAGAACTGACTCATCCTTAAGTGAGCTCTGTTTTAACATTCTCATGTTATGAATTCTTGGCCAGCCGGGACGTGCCATGTTAAGGGTGTTCACAAGCAAACCTCGGAACGTCACGCCTTGCGTCAGATACAGGAGTTCTGATTCGTGGAACAGAAAGCAATGTGTCAGGATATTAGCTTAACCTTGTCATCGTCACGCGTCTGAGTGTGTGAGCCGTCAGAAAATAGTGATTCACTTGTTAAACCAACATTACTGATCATAATACCAAAATGTTTCATTTCAACCTTATTAATTTAAGCACAGATTAATCAAAACATTTCATTAGTATTCATATAACATTTGTTCATTCATTTCACGACTGATTAACTCATATGAGCTGAAAATAGTCACTTTATTCAGCGAGTGAGCAATCCTGCGGTGTTATCAGAAGAAGGCTTTGTTTGGGAACACAGGCTGACATCTTGTTCCTCCTGAAATGTCAACAAGGCTGCAGTATCCTTCTGGGTTGTTGGAAGCTAGGATGTAAAATCCACTGTAGAGAATGGAATTTATGTCTGCAGATGCATGTAGGTCAATCTGTAGGTGAAAGCTGACCATTGCTGGACGTTACACAGTTCTGCTGCTTTTCGCGTCAGATTTCTATCACCTAGAAAATCTGAAATCCTGAGTTTTTGTGATTGGTTCTTATGTCTCATTTGTGATGTCATAGACCCGATGTCATTTGCAGAAGCTTAGTAGCTTGTCACTGTTCTTATTTATCAGCATTTGAGGTTTTGGAATACTTTCTAATTGTTGTTGCATTTGCAGCTGTTGCGGAAAGAGAACTTGGACCTGAAGTTGACGCCATATAAAGTTCTGGCCACCAGCACCAAGCACGGTGAGTCAAAGTAGAACGTCCAATAAAACTTTTAATAAGTTAAATGTGCTAGCCTCTGCTAAGCTAAGCCAAGCTAAGACGAGTACGGTTCTGTCCCAGGTTTTATGCAGTTTGTCCAGTCTGTCCCTGTGGCTGAGGTTCTGGCTACAGAAGGAAACATCCAGGTGGGTTGGTTTTAGTTTGCGCTGTGGGATTCTGAGTCGTCGTAGTCTTAAGGATTTGCTGCAAAGATCTTGCGTCGTTGGCGAAATCTGTGGCCGTTTGGCGTGACCTGCTATTTTAATCTCGACAGAGCTTCTTCAGGAAGCACGCCCCGAGTGAAAAGGGGCCGTACGGCGTCAGCTCAGAGGTGATGGACACCTATGTCAAAAGCTGCGGTGAGACCGCTGACACATACGTGTCCACAGGTCATTAACTATCTCCAGTCTGAAGAGTGCTTTTGTCTTCCAGCTGGTTACTGTGTCATCACGTACATCCTGGGAGTTGGAGACAGACACCTGGACAACCTGCTGCTGACAAAGACCGGTAAGATAAACACGCTCGGTAAGAAACCAAGCTTCATGCTTCCAGAGTTTGTCTTTTCCCCTCCCACACGGTTTCCTCTCCCGTCTTCATCCAGGGAAGCTCTTCCACATCGACTTTGGCTACATCCTCGGCCGAGACCCCAAACCTCTGCCCCCGCCCATGAAGCTGAGTAAAGAGATGGTGGAGGGGATGGGCGGCACACAGAGCGAACAGTACCAGGAGTTCAGGAAGCAGTGCTACACCGCCTTCCTTCACCTCAGGAGGTAAACGTAAAAATGTCCACAACTAAAACTGGGCTTTTACTGACTTATGAGCGAGCGAAGCCACTGGGGATGCTCCGATCACGTGAGCGGAAATCGGGTCCGATCATGTGATTTTCAGGAAATCGGAATTGGCGGGGAAAATCGGATTCAACCATTTGAAACGACAAATATTTCTATTTAAATTGATCTCAAGAAAGAGATTTTCTAAGGAAATAATAATGGTTTAGTTTTAAATTCAACAAGTTCCGCTTCATCAGTGTTCTCTGTTTCGCAGACAACAACGCTGTAAGTTCCACAATTTAGGGTAGTCCGGGAATTCACACACCATAATATGTAGCTGTTAGCTAACATAGAACATGGTTGCCCCCATGAGCGAGAGAAAATGTAAACTGGATGTATTTTTAAATGAACAGCAACGGGAGTGTAATGAAAACACGTAATTAGGGATGCAACGATACCACTTATTTCCAAACCGATACGATACGGATACTTTGATCTGAGTACTCGCCGATACCGATTTCTGATACCGATACTTCTACCACACAAAAAATGCAATGAATTGGAATACAGCTTTTATTTTCTTCTCTGTTTTCAATAGGAAAAGACTGTGAGGTAGATAAAAAGTACTATAAATGATCACAAAACTAAAATATTAGGTGAACAGAAATGACAAGTTACAGTGAAGTCACTTTCAAGCAACTGCATTGGTATCAGTTACTGGTATCTGTTAACTTTTACCAATACCGATACTGGTATCGGTATCTGTGTCGATACCGATACCAGTATACCAGTATCGGTATTGGTGCATCCCTACATGTCATGTGTGCAAACTGGTCATTTAACGAGGGGGGAAAGGTAGTGCTGACCATGCTCGGCTCGCTGCAGCACCTCCGCTAAGCCAGCCAACACTAAAAGAGACGTTAAGAAACCAAGAAATAGTCTACGGACAGCAAAAATGTCAAGATAGTTGAATATTTACCACACTAGACGAGGGTCTGTGGTTGCAAGCGTTGGGTTCTGCAGTCTCCTTAAGTCATGGTATGATCTGCTTTCTCTTCCTACCTTTACAGACCCTTTTGTATACGTTACAGACGCCAGCAGCTCTACAGGTGTTTCGTAGAAAAAAGTTACTCCACCACTGACCGTCGTGTGTTATGCCATCCCTGTTGCGGAAAACAGCCGACCACTGAGGCTGCATTTATTCTTAATGGTAACATGTTATTAATTTAAATGGTAAATGACCGTTTATTTTAACACATACTAATATTAACATGTTCCTTATGAATGTACTTTCCAAACAAATGATGTTTTGTGACCAAAACAACTAAAAAGATGACATCGACGTAGAAATAAATAAACGCATTAACGATTAAAAATAACTTAAAGGACAACTGGTGTGGGCAATGGCGGCACTGGAGTTAAGAGCTCGCCCCGTAATCGGAAGGTTGCGGGTTCAAGCCCCGCTCAGTTTGTTGCTGCGCTGTGTCCTTGGGCAAGACACTTAACCCACCTTGCCTACTGGTGGTGTTCAGAGGAACCGGTGGTGCTTGTGTATGGCAGCCTCGCCTCAGTCAGTGTGCCCCAGGGCAGCTGTGGCTACATCGTAGCTCATCACTATTAACTCACTGTAAATGTGCAAATTCAGCGAGTTTCTCGTGTCGTGTTCTATCGCGAGGTGCTGCGAGAGGCAGGAGTCGGTGTGTGTGTGTGTTGTGAAATGTGAGGAGGAAATAAATGTTGTGTTTATTTAGCTTTACAATCACCACCAGGGCGTGAATGGGTGAATGACTGATTGTGTTGTAAAGCGCCTTGGGGGGTCCCAGGACTCAAGAAGGCACTATATCAAATACAGGTAAAAAATAAATAAATAAAACTATCGTGTTCTCATTTTTTTCTTGATGCATTTATAAAGTGTCGGATCGGGACTCGGTATCGGCGGCTTCTTAAAAACAGATGACACGGAATCGGATCGGGAGCAAAATTACATGATCGGAACATCCCTGGAAGCCACAGCTTTTGCTGATCTGCAGTTCTTAAAATAGGTCAACCAGTCGAGTTGCCTTGAGAAAGGAAAATAAATGCTGTAGTTTGTAAAACTCTGTTTTCCTCAGATACTCCAACCTGATCCTGAACCTGTTCTCGCTCATGGTGGATGCCAATATTCCTGACATCGCTCTGGAGCCTGACAAGACCGTTAAAAAGGTACTTTGATCTTTGGATTTGAATAGATAAGACAATTTCCTGTATAATCCTAACACTAACACATGTAGCTGAGCCTGTGAAGGGCTAAAAGTAACTCCAGATTAGCCCTCGGGTTCATATCAGCTACTAAAACCTCATTTCTGCTGCTTCAGGTGCAGGATAAGTTCAGATTGGACCTGTCGGACGAGGAGGCCGTCCACTACATGCAGACTCTGATCGACGAGAGCGTGGGGGCTTTATTTGCTGCTGTGGTCGAGCAGATACACAAGTTTGCTCAGGTGAGCTTACGAGCCACAGAAGGAGATGAACGTGCATTAAGTGTCTCCTAACTAAAACCTAACCCTTTTTATCTCCAGTATTGGCGCAGATGAACGAAATGGATGGGTGACAGGAGGCTGAACTGGTTCAAACCCGTTCTGCGACTCTTTTTGTCCGCATCCTTTTGAGAGACGAGGGGGAAAACCGAAACACTGGAGAAAAGGCCAAGAAAGCACTGCCAACCTTCACTGCAAGATGGCAAAACAAGGACACGTAGACCTTTGTTTGCTCCTGTATATATTGTGTACATTAGTTGCTGAATGAAGAATGAATGAATGAAGCCAAATAAAATGCCGTTGATAAGTAAGCGTTTCCACTCCTGTGTTTGTACTCGTGTTCAGCGTTTATTTTCTCACAGAAGCGCTGCTGTGAGCGTTTATGGGACATAGCACGTTTCTGCTGACCGTTTTTGGACGCTCATGTTGTCGACGTTGGGGGTGAGTCAGAGAGAGGATGACTCAGCATCTCCTGTTCAGCACACAGCACCGACCGTCCTGAGTGAAGCTTCTCTTTTGGCTGCAGACTGAAATAACAGCTCTCAGTAAAGGTCTCAGGTTACATAGTGAGAAAAGAAAAGCATCATTCTAGTCAGCTGCAACTCAAATGTTCATTTTTCAATGGTTACATTCTATTTCTCTGCCTCAGGTCTTGAAAATCTGAAATAATTTACTCCATATAGGCCAAGAATGGAACCCTTTAAAGCCTCATGTTGGGAAATGGTGGGAAAATTCATGTTGTAATTAAACTACTGGTAACACTAAACAAGAGGGGTTCCTTTATTAATGTTACTTAGTGTATTATTAAGCGTTAATAAACTATGAACAACTGCTTAATCATTATGTATGGATCGATTTACGGATTTGGCGTCCTAACCTTAGGGACACTTAATAGTTAACAGTACGGTAACATTAATAAAGAGCACTTTTATTTATTAATGCTTAATAAGGCACTAAGTAATGTTAACAAACGTACTCGTTAGGCAATAGTGTAGTTATAACACTTATCACCTGTAGTACCTGATCCTCCAACAGATGTACTAGTCCGGTAAAGAGATTAAGCTCTAAGAAAAAAGTACGTGGGGTAAAGTACGTCTTGCTGCTTTTTACTAGATGCGTAAGCAATGCGTAACGTCCACGAGGCGTAGCACACAGCACTTGGCCGCCATTATGATTGGCAAGGGTCCACCGGCCACAAAGCTGCACGTTTTGGACGCATCCCAGAAGTGTAGTGCTGCATCGCTCCACCAAGTTGATGCTCAAGGTCTAGTTTTTAAGCGCTCGGCTTCCAGAGCGCGTCAAGTTCAACAGTTAAGATCTGTCCAGACAGGAAATCAAACATGAGGGCCGTGTAAAATATCTGGCAACTTTCAAAGTAAATATTGTGCATTTTTCTTGTTGCTTAGCTAGTGAACCACACACTTTACATGCTGCTGTCTTTCTCCTTGCTTAACATCGCGTGAACTGATCTCCGGTATTTTAGTGACCACGCAGGACCGATTTTTCTTCCAATTAGCGTCTGAAACGTTCCCGATTGCAAGCACATGATTCTATTTATTTGTGTAATGCTAAACTGATGTTGTGGTTTACCAAATAACAGAAAAAATATTATTTTTGTGGTGCGTACATTAGCAGTTAGCCCAAGAGTCCTAAAGGACACAAAGCTATTTCCCCTAGCTAGGCTATTCCTGAATGGATTACAACTTTTACACAGAAACACATTTCAAAATGGCCCAAAACTCTTTTTGAAGCATTTTCTGGGGTTTGAAGAGAGACCAGGAAGTTTTGGCTTGCTTTTAACACCCTCTGGTGTCCGTTTAGTAGATCCAAAAGTGAAACCTATTTCCTCGATGTGCGTTCATCTTTTTAACAACTTAATCTAACTGCAGAAATGTCTCCCAGCCTTCATTAGTGTCTACAGCAGTGATTCATCACTAAATTAAACAAATCAGCTGTGTTCATGATCTAAAACATGCAGGAAATGTCCTGGAAGCAGACTGCAGCGCCAGGTATGTCAGCTCCATTTTCCTAAGTCCAAAAGTCCAGACTGGCACTCTGAATTTGCAAATGCAGTATTCTGCTCACTAAGGGGGGTGGGGTCTGAGTGACATTTCATTAACCCTGTAAAGGGTAATTTTAGCACATATTGGCTCAAGAACATGATTTAAAAAATATGAAAAAGTTGCAGTATCCCTTTAATGAGCTACGGTAGCAAAAAGAAATGTCTTTATGTGTCTGACAGAACCAATAAAAGTAGTAACTCTACTAATGTCATCATTATTGTAAACAAATGATTGTTGAAAAATTATTGTTTCAGCATCAAAATGCCTTAAAACTGTTAAATGACCAATAAAATTAACACAAGTGCAGCAATTATGGGTCCCTAATCTAACAGTAAAACAATAAAAACGTAGAAGAATACACAACAACATTCCTTCTGTTTGGGTTTTACTGCAGAAATTGGTTTCAAAAGTGTTTTCAGACTTACATTTGCTTGTGCTTTGTTTAGTTGAACTCCTGTGTTCCATTTTGAAGCTTTTTTTTTATGAAAGTCATTTTGTTTCAATAAATATATTTAGTAACTCTTCTGGGACGCGTTTACACATATGATGTAAAATGTTGCATTTGTCGGCTTTATTCTTGTTTTTGTAATTTTGTGGCCACATTTTTGTTCAGAAACAAACACGCATTATTCTTTAATAATACACAACCAGACCCATTAATGTGTAAAACAAACTAGTTGCATTTACAAACATTTGATCACCTTTTATTTTTGTTGTCTAAATAACTATTACAGAAAATATGAGATAAAAACAATATTTGCCATGAAGGAGAAGGTCTGATCAGTAGTGAATAACAGTAACAAGATGCACTTATGATGACACAAGAATTATAAATCAGATCCATCTGTGTTACAGAGAATTTACAGCAAACAGATGGAAAAGAAGAAAACCAAGGTCTGCTTCTTGATGCTGGAGAAAACAGGAACCTCACCGTTGTGTAATCAGGTGCTGATCACACTAGCCAGCTTTTTGCTCTGGGCATCCATGAGGGGTGCGGATTAATAAAAGACATGCCTCTGGCTTTGGATTGCCCCCTGAGGGTTGTGTGTACTCTGGAAAAGATGGAAGAGGGAACAAACAAGGCTGGAAGGCCAAACCCCCAGGGCTCTGTGGTGCCGTGGAAAGAATATAACACCATTAAAACAAGGGATGTCAAGATGTTCCTTGTTTTTATGGATGGAGGTCTGATATAGCACCAGTGAGTCAGAAACATCTCAGATAAATAAACCGGAGGAGAAAACATGCTTTGTTTCTTTGGCCAAGAGGAGCAGTGCAAAGGAGCTGCTGGCAACATGATGTTTGTTCAAGTTCTTGTTTAGGAGGATCATGGTCTGGAATGGACCTCGACACCCAGGGAGAGGAACCGCAACCAGATTTAGACTTTTCAAAGAACAGTGAATGTGCACATGCACAGAAACCATTTCTGCTTCAGTTGGAGCTCTGGGTTTATGACCCTCGTCTTCTAGATCTGACTCATACCAACGTGAGGAACATGCTGATACAATGAAGATGGAGATCACTTGATAGAAGTGCAACGTGGGTCATCGGAGGTGCAAATAAATCTGAAAGGAACTCGTTTAAAGTGGGCATACGCTCATTATTTTAAAAAAATCTGCTGTGGTCTCTGTAAATAAATGCCTTGTGAGTCATTCTCTGTGGAACAAAAGGCTCCGGCGCTCCTTTTTCAGGAAGAAGTTGGGAGTTGGGGGTGTAAAATGGCAGGATTTTGAGCCTTACTGATTATTGTTCATGATATACGGATATCTCACCTATGATTGGTCAACAGCAACATAACTCTACCACTGACGCATTGTGGAATCGCTAATGCTAACAGTTAGCTTCTACTAGTCAACATGCGCTCTGCTCTCCTGGATGCAAAATCAACAACAGCCTTCCCCAGTTGTGAATGAGTGAGGCCTAGCATGCTACAGTGTGAGATCTGAGTGTTTTGTTCTGACTCAAGCGTTTCCCGTCTATTTTTTCCTGAGCTAATGCAGGAAAAAGGGTAGAAGACTGTTTTCATGTTGTGCAAGAACCTGAAACGTGGGGTGACTAATTGTTTTTCTAAAAGATCTAGTAAAAAAAACGGTTCTTCTTTAAGACTCGAAGTTTTCGGGAAAGGGACTTTCAACAATTCTCTTGTGTTTTCGAGCACAGGACTCATCATGGTGGCACAGGTCTGTAGCACTGTTGTCTTACACCGAGTGTCAAGGGTTTTAACCCCTGTTTTGGCCTCTCTGCATGGAGTCAGTGTGCTCTCCCGATTTATTCATCGGTTGTCTCCCAAAACAGGCCTTGCATTTATCTAAAGGCAACACTCATTGTTTAGACAGTTTTAGTCTTCACGTTTCTTCAGAGGAGTTTGAAGCATTTGGGATACTGATGCCAGAAGCCGGACCTCTCACTTTCGTGATGGCTGGGTTTACCGGATCTCGAGTTTCCAACGTTCAAGGTCGAGGAGCAGAGGGGATGTGATCATCTGCAAAGTCTAAGTGGATATCACAGGGGTCTACTGGGACCGTGGTGGGAGGAACCAAATGAACCGGATCATGAATGGATGCCTTTGAAGATGTGAAAGAGAGAGTACGTTATCTGCTCTATGTAATCAGCTGATATGAGCATGAAGAAAGACAGAAATGTATCGACTGTTCAAAAATACCGGAGCTTTGGGTGGATTTTCAGGGGTTGGTTCGGCCCGTCTCTGTTGTCGCAGGAACAAACAGAAAAGAAGAACAAGGAACAGGAAAGATGCACTGATTCCTAGACACAGCATCGGCAGCATCCCTGAGGACATAGGACACATCTCCAGTAAATAATATGCAAGTCAAGACAGACATAAAACATAAAACCACAAGGGTTGTATTTGGTTTTTCAGATGATTTGAGTAGGCAAACAGTAAATATCTTAAGTCCTTAAGGTGTCCTGAACTGTCAAACGTCCTCGAAAGCCGCAGGGCATAATTCATCCTATTGGAGTGGGATTAGTTTAATAAAGCTTCCTTCTTACCTGATTTGGACACCGTTTGAACACATTTGGGAGCAGATTGAGGGGAAGCCGCCATGGAGAAAGTCGGGAAGGAAAAGTTGGCCACGACGCAGTAGTTCTGACCCAGAGACAACCCAGAGAACTCCATGCTGGACACCACTTCCTGGGTCCAAACTGTGCGAATCTTATTGACACAAACACGTACAAACGGTGTCATTTTAGATGGTTGTATGGTACCTTCTAGTTCCTGTGATCCCCCACAGCCATCAACAGGGAAAAGTGGGGTTGGAAATGTCTGGATCTTTATTTGCAAGTATAAATAAATGATGATTAGACCTGGTGGTCCAAAGGACTGAGCTCCTTGTACACATTCACTGTGGTCCAGGGGTCAATCAGATGAGAGATGGGACAGCACACGTCCCGAGAGCACCTCCTGTTGGTGGCACAGGGAAACTGCACCTTCACCAAAATGATGTCCTTCTCCAGAGAGACTGAGACAGATGGAGGGCTGAAGACTGGAGGAGAAAATAAGCACAAGTCGGTCAAAGGAATAGCTGTAGACCTTTTAGGAAACCACACTTAGCTACATACCAAAATCACTGTAGTCAAATTTGTGTGGCTTGATCCAGACAGTGGAGCTGGGATTGACGTGGACACCGAGACGAATCATGTTGTACAGCTCAAAGTTTGAAAAAACCTGAGAGACATCGCAGCTGAGGGACGAGATCCAAACACACCATGGGACGTCCTGCCAGGGGTCCCTGAAACACAAAAACACGATCACTTCAGTTTGCAGGAACAAATCAGTCCTGGGTGAAGCACACAGATGGCTACAGACAGAAGAAAAGGTGAGTTTGATGAGAAGCCCCCTGGTTTTACTTTGACATTGATCAAAGTGTTGTTTTATAGGCTTGTCTGTCAGATGAAAGGGTGAGTAGAAACGGGACATTCTGGCCACTTTTAAGCAGATATCTGCTTAATTTCACCTTATTGTTGATAGAATCATAAACAGCCTTAGTCTGGAGAAATAGGGTTTACGTTATAAAGGGTTGATAAGCCAGTGGTTAGTTTGACCGCAGCCAACGCCGAAGCGTTTTGCATATGTTTTTAAACAGTTCCAATAAACAAAATGAGAATCTGCACACTTCAATCTGCGATGTAGGAGTTTATTGGTCAAGCTTTCGGTCAGACACCTTCATCAGGAATTGCTGACCCTGATGAAGGTCTCTGACCGAAAGCTTGACCAGTTCCAATACAAATATTTTCATAGTTTGGCATTTTTGTTTATTAAGGATGTAAGAAAATATCAAAGCACTGGTATTTCACAACATTTAAAGTAGCAGTAGATCGTTTTTTCAACTTTAAGCTAGAGCTTCAACATTGATTTCAGTGATTGCTGAGTTAGAAAGTTGACCAGTTTCTTATTTTAAACCATTCTGCAGCCCTCTGCTGACCAAAAACTGCACTTACAACAGTTTTTTTGGAGCAGGTAGGTGCTCTAGGAGGAGCTCTTTACCTGTTTTACAGCTGTTAGCTGTAATGCTAGTGGTTAGCATTTTCAGTTTGCCAAAAGACAGGGCAAAGCACAAGAAGAAGAAAAATAAGTTTTTTCTGTAGGCGTCATGGTTGAGTCTGGAAGTAAAAGTAAGAGTAATGTATGTGACGGTGAGGCAAAGAGCTAAAACCAGAGTGAACACATGGCGTGGCCTATGCTAGTTTGAGAGAGCTAAAAGAGGCTACAGAATCTGAAAAGAAAGAAAGAAAACGATTTTGTATACAGCGCCTCTCAAGATAACAGTCATGTGGTGCTTCACAAAAACAAAATCAATTTAAGTACAAGAAAGATTAAAAATATATTTAAAATAAAAAAAAAATATTTGTGAATTTAAAAAACGTCAGGAAAGGGAGAGCGAGAGAGACAGACAGAGAGAGACAGACAGAGAGAGAGAGAGAGAGAGAGAGAGAGAGAGAGAGAGAGAGAGAGAGAGAGAGAGAGAGAGAGAGAGTAAATAGGAAAGAGGGAAATCAGTGAATCCCAGGAAAGGTGAAGCAAGAGCAGAATAAGGAGAGGGTGTTGCTGATGGTCACACCAAAACCAGCTTGAGCAGGTGAGTTTTCAGCTGCTTTTTAAAGGAGACCACTGAGTCCACCGATCTCAGGCTCAGGGGGAAAGAGTTCCAGAGCCTGGGGGCCACAGCAGCAGATGACCTTTGGTCTTTAACCTGGTGCTGCACAACCAGTAGGCTTTGGTTACTGGACCTCAGTGACCTGCTGGGGGTGTAGGGACAGAGAAGACTGATGGCAGGGGCAGCAATTTTCCACCCCTTGGAGGTGCAACTGACTGATGGTGACCTGGCTTTGTTGCTACTGGACTTGTAAGTAATATTTTTTGTCCAACAGAGTGGATCCTTTGTTTTATTTTAGTATTTGACTCATGTTCGTGTTAGCCCGTTGTTAGAATTAGCTACAGCAGTTGTACCACTTCCAACCAGTAGGGCAGAGGAGCAGGAAACTGTTCTGTCCCTTTAAAAGCTGTGGTTTTGACTACACTACACTACATTATATTTACATTTATTTTTAGATTTCTTTACACATTTAAATCATAAAAACCCATCTGTTCCCATTAAAACAAAGGTAACCCTATGTTTATTAATTATGTGTGGCACAATTAAAATAAATTATGCCATGTAGGCACCCTCACCAGTGTAAATAGTATCTTCAAAGCCTTGAAAGGACATCGTGTCTGTCCCTCACACAGGCATTAGGACTTACCCCTGTGTCTTTGTTTGCACGGTGAAGGTGATATTAGGACTGGCATGGGGACAATCCCACCGCAGGAGGCAACCTAAGTCCAGCGATTCCACAGTAGTGTAGCAGACTAACCCAGTCGACCCTGGAAGGTTCGCACGAAACCAGGAAACAAAAATAGCACAAACAGTTGCTCAATGGCCTCTTAAGTCTAATTATCACATCTTTTATGAGCGTAGCAAACATGGGGGCACACACAAACAGGAGGAAAAACAACCCAGGTTGTGAAAAAAAGACAGAACAAGACACAATGTAATCATGTAGTAAGATTACACAGATGAAGAGTACAAGACCAACACAAGCACCACTCGTCAACTTCAGGACTCACGAGGGATGATCTGGATGATGATGATGATGATGATGATGACGATGAAACCGAGCCCACCCACAGCTCTAAACCATGCAACACCTTGTGTCCTCATGACAACTTTGGGAGCTCTACGTCAAGAAAGCGACGCCATCCTGAGTGTGTGCCGCATGAAACCGTACAGCGTTGAAGGTTTACGTCCTTTAAAACACAACACCTCAGGAGCCATGGAAGAGGCAGAATAATCTACAGAGGGAGGAAGGAAGGCGTGGAGCAAACAAGAGGGTGAAGGAGGAGTCAATTAAAGGCGAGTGATTTTGTAAAAGAGGATAGGCTGCGTGATCCACTTAAAGAGGGAGGTGAGAAAACCCCTCTTAATTAGAGCATTAGAACTGAAAGATGCTGATTTGAGGCTCCGCACGTCCTGTCCTGAGGTCAGATCGGTATTTCATCAAATGCAATCAGGCAACACATCATATTTATGTCTAATACGTTTTATGTTCAGTTTTCTTTTTAAGTAGATCCCATCCATTCACACTGTGTCTGAAAAATGGAAATAAGGGCAGTGTTTGACATAATTCTACAGGTGCAGGTAACAAAATTATAACATCATAAAGCTGATTTGTTTCAGTAATTCCATTCAAAAAGTGAATCTTGTATATTGGATTCATCATACACAGGCTGATATGTTTCAAATGTTTATTCATTTGGATAATTGTAACTGACAACTAATTAAAATCAGCTCAGTGGGCTAGTGGTAGAGCGTTTGTCACAGAGATGTTGCACTTATGTGATATTTTATATTGCATGTTTTACTTGTTTTTATTCTGATGTGCATGTTTTTATTGATGGTGTGTTTTTAGTTTGTTTGGTGCAACATTGTGTGTTCATTCTGTGTAATCAGCACCTGGAGTACGGTCCTGGAGGATGGACGGCGGCCTATAGCGCGGAGGAGCGTGGGTGTCCCTCCCTCCACACATGTGCGGCGTGCGTACAGGTGCCACTGAGTCCGGTCGGAGTCTTGGACAGAGGAGGGGGTTCACCAGCGGCACGGAGCAGCAGCAGCAGCGGAGAGCGAAGGGTTGTAAAGGCTTCCCTGTCCAGCTCATGCAGGGCCGGACTGGACTGCTTTGTCCCCCGAGGCCCAGCACAGATTTATTTTAGGAGTTTTATTTTGGGCATCATCATCCGTGAACTTTTGGAATAAATTCCCCTTTTTAATTTGCTTTTGTGGTTGCACTGCTTGCCTTGTTTTTAGAACCTATTTTAATCTTTTAATATTAGTGGCACCATCCACCCATTCTACCTGGAACGTGTCACACGTTCACCCTGGGACGGGGACAAATCCCAGTCAGGTCATACCAGAGACTTCATAAAAATGGGACCCAAGGTTCAAGGTAACTTTAATACCCACAGGTAAATTTGATTTGCCATGTGACACGAGAATTAGCGCCCAGGTTACACACAGACGCACACAAAGCACACACATCAGTGAAGAATAAACAATAAGTGAATAAAATAAAATAGCCACGCCAGACTCAGTTCTTACTGAGTAACGTTACTGCCTCGGGAATTAAGCTTGTTTTGTACCTCTTGGTCCTGCACCTTGGCACAATAAATCTCCGTCCAGATGGCAGGAGAGTAAACTGGCCATGTAGTGGGTGTCCCGTGTCCCTAACAATAGCTTTAGCAATCCTCTCTACCTGTCCACTGTACAGCTGTGCCACACTTTTCCCTGGTTTTCCAAGCAGACGACCCGATCACTTCCTGTTTAGTGTTTCCTTTTGCTTAAGATTTACCTGACCAAACCATGAGGCTAAGGAAAAGGATAAAACACTGCAAATAAAAGAACAATAAAACATGGACATTGTAGTCCTGTCCACATGGAATGAGGCCAGTTTTCTAAGGCAGCACAAACGCTGCTGGGTTGGATTGGGGGGTTAGACCACCAAATTGTTCCTGAGCATGGCCGTGTCTGCAGCTCACAACTAACCCATGGGAATGGGTCAAATGTGGAGAACAAATTTCACACCTGTGTGTGTGTGTGTGTGAGACAAATATGGGACTTTAATCTTCAAAATCCCAAATTCAGCATCTCAGAAAAATTGAATATTTATAAAAGGTTCAATACTGAACACGCCTGGTGCCAAACTCTAATTACCTCAAAACACCTGCAAAAACCTTTAAATGGTCTCTCAGTCTAGTTTTGCAGGCTACACAATCATGACGACCATTGACGCCTTTCACAAAAAGGTAGTCACCTGACATGGTTTTCCAACAGTCTATCCTCATATAAACCCTCTTGATCTATTACGATAGCGCGACTTGGGTTGCGAATGACTACAGTCCCCAATTCTTGTCATGTGTCTACGCATGTACAGTGGTGTGAAAAACTATTTGCCCCTTCCTGATTTCTTATTCTTTTGCATGTTTGTCACACAAAATGTTTCTGATCATCAAACACATTTAACCATTAGTCAAAGATAACACAAGTAAACACAAAATGCAGTTTTGAAATGATGGTTTTTATTATTTAGGGAGAGAACAAAATCCAAACCCACCCTGTGTGAAAAAGTAATTGCCCCCCTTGTTAGCCATTTCTAAAGCTTTGGGACTCCAGCGAACCACAGTGAGAGCCATTATCCACAAATGGCAACAACATGGAACAGTGGTGAACCTTCCCGGGAGTGGGCGGTCATCAGGAGAATACCAAGAGTGTAGAAAGCAGTAATCAGAGCAAAGGGTGGCTTTTTTTGAAGAAAACAGAATATAAAACATGTTTCCAGTTATTTCACCTTTTGTGGTTAAGTACATAACTCACGTGTGTTCATTCGTAGTTTTGATGTCTTCAGTGAGAATCTCTCAATGTAAATGGTCATGAAGATAAAGACAACACATTGAATGACAGGTGTGTCCAAATTTTTGGCCTGTACTGTAAACCTTGTGACTTTGCAGAAGCTTATAGAAACAACACCACAGTGAATGTGTGCTGTCATCAAAGCTAAGGCGGTCCAACGAAATAAGAGTGTGACCTTTTCTTTGGCCAGGCAGTGTACTTGGGCCACATAATCAGATTTATGCGATGATGATATACAGCACAAATGCTGCAAAAAGTACGCTCAAGGAAACAAGCTGGTGAGAGTTTTATATGTGCAGATAAGACTGAACTTTTTAGAGCTTACTGTTCCCTCTACACTGCCCCTTTATAGTATTTTAAAAAGGAAAAAGCGAGAAAGCTAAATGCGGCATACAACGATGCTTTCAGATATCTGTTAAACCACCATGTGTGAGTCATGTTTGCAGTGCAGTGTCTCTGGATTTGAAACTATAGGGAGAAATTTTGTGTATAAATTCATGTGTAGGTGAAACAACTCCGTCAGTGAGATGGTTCTGGTTTTAGTGCGACCAAAACTTTGGTGCACCAGATATACATCTGCTCATTGGAAGCACTGTAGTAGATCTCCACATGTATTCTGTCTTTTATACTAAACCTGTGTCTGTTAATTAAGTTCATATATTTGACAGAGGGGAGGACAAATGCTAATAAACGTGACCAAGATAGTGCATTCTATCTTTATTCAATTCCATCTTTAAATAAGAATCTGTACATCTCAAGCAGGTCTGTGACCATTCATTTCCAAATATAATAAGTTTCCTTTATACAATAATACAGTTGAAGAGCTTAAACAGGCAACCAGAACGGCCAACGAAGATCATACAGCAACAAAAATAGTCGTAAGAATGGTGAAAGACGCACGCACGCACACAGCTCTGCACCATACAGCTCTTGTTAATTAAGACATTAAAGCAAAACTGCCTGTTCATTCAGAAGCAACACCAAACAACAAACAAAAACAAATCCTTGCAGCAGTATTAATACTAAGCTTAACATTCCTTGTTTCAGCATTACCATGATCAGCTTTCATAAATAATCTTTACAGCTTTTACTGGTACACGACCAGCTGACTCGGATCAAAACTGGAGCGTTCGCATGCTGATCAGTTCTGGACACAACCAGTCAAATCAGATGTCCCCAGTGGTGGCGCCCTCTGTCCAGCAGAGGGCGCCACCACCAAAAGGTCATGTCCCACATCTTTCTTGGAGGGAGTCTAAAGTCTGGACAGTATTTCAGTGAACCCACATAGACACTCGAAGTCTCCTGTGCAACAAAAAGAAAGTGTCTGGAAAATAAGACGAGTATTGCTGCATAAAAATCTGTGCAAATTCTAAGAAGACCCGCTTAGATTCCAGGGAAGAGCTTTAGGTAAAGCGTTTACTCCCACTTGCTCATTTGGTGTTGAAGGGTTATGTCTGCGCCCCAGGCAAGGCGAGTCCAGGCTCCAGGCTGGTGTTGGTGGTTGTGGGAGGGGATGACGATGGGAGGCCCTTGAGTCCTGAACAGAGCAGCCCACGAGAGGCCACATGGTCCCCGTTCAAGTTTTTGTAGGGGTTTCTGCGCGGTGGAGCTCTGAGACACACCGAGGGGAAGCGAAGTCCAGCCAAGCAGCAGCCGGGGCAAGAGATGACCTCCTCCTGGTCCAGGGAGTGTCCACTGCCAGAAACAAAGGGAGATGAGCCAGCAGGGTCGCTGGGAGGGGTGTGGTAGCCATTGTTGTTGGTTAAAGGAGTGTTATCATCGCTCCAGCCTAACGGTCGACTAATGACCACGTTTTGGTTGTCCAAACTCGAGAGGGGAGGCAGACATGGAGGTCCGTTGGATATGGCTGACCCCCAGCCATTAGAGAAGGGAGGGGTGGAAGGTTGAAAGGGAGTTGAGGAGAGGGCAGGAGGAGGAGGTCGTTTGGAGTCCGGAGATGAGATGTCCTGAGAATCAGGAGAGCTAGTGAAGTCCATGGGTTCCTCCCTCACCTCCTCCTGCTGCTCGTGGTCCAGGAAGTCCATCGACAAGGGTTCAGTAGACAACGGAAGACCTGAATCGCCTGCCAGACAAGACTCACTTTCACCTCCTAACAGACGGTCCTCCTCACTTGCTTTGTTCCTGTCACTGGAACACACACACACATTGTCCGTGTCAGACGTCGACCCCTCCTCGGTGAGCACAAATTTCGGAGCCGCCATGAGGTGTGGAGGAGGCGTACAGGGCAGTGAGTGGCAGCGCCTGTGCCTCCTGGGCATTTCGTCCACATCATCTTCAGATACTGGAACATCGTTACAGTCTGGTGGAGGAGGCAAGGCGAAGGTCAGGGAGATGACCGACTTGCTGGGAGTGTCGAAAAGCTTGATTTTCCCGCCTTTAAGGTCCTCCCGCTGAGAGAAGGGGTTGACTCGAGCAGGAGTAGCCATGGTAACACAAGAGGGCGCGTCCGTAGAATGCAACATGTCGGACTTGCTGCGGGAGAGGTGAGGATCTGACATCAGGTTGAGAGACCGCCTTCGTAGAGGCCTGGCAGCTGGAGATGCAGCTTTACAGAAAATTAAACCCGTGTTAATATAGAGGCACATCATAAGTTTTATTTGGGGAAGAGAATAAAATGTCCCACCATCAATCAGGGGTTCATCCCTCTGCTTTCGCTCAGCTTTATTCTTCTCCAGCACGGCTACGATTTGGGAGAAAGATGGACGGAGATTTGCATTCATCTGCCAGGAAGAACCAACAGAACACATCAGAATACAGAAAGAACACATCAGAATACAGACATGCACTCATTTATTCATTTCATTATATACATGCTGAAGCCTAAACAGCGGAAACACCGTTAGTTTTTTACTCGTTATTCCCTCAGTGGAACAGAACATAGATAATAAGGGTGAAAATCACTAATTTGATCACAATATGATGCTGTGTTGATACAGTAGATGGCAGTGGTACCTCGTCCATAGAGGGCGCTGCCCTCACTGACTTGAAGGGAGAAAAAAAACATCTAAAACGTAAATAAAGCTACCACACATATTCATATATTTACTATAAATGTGTCAGATTTGCTTAACTGTGTGTGCCTGCATGCAACCTGAATTATTTACTCAGCATTTACACCAGCTGTCTCATTAAACAGTGAGCTTCCTTCACCAAATTTACTAATTTCCCTCCTGGGGTACTGGAAAAAGCACCCCATAACTGCAGCTTAACAGCCAATCACATTTGGTTGCTAGGGAGAACTTGGGAATGTTGTGCCCATCCGCATCTCTGAATTTAATGTCTCTGGGCTACAGAAATCAACTAGTTAGCAAGCGAAAATGTGCTCATCTCATTTTCACTCAGACACACACACACACACACACACACGCACACACACACAAATATATATATATATATATATATATTATTTTTAATTATTTCACTGGATGACAATATAATCAATGTTGTTAGAATTAATATAAATGGGAGCAAAAAGAAGAATGTCCTAAATTGGCTTTGAGATGCCTACAGAAGACACGGCAGCAGACGGGACAAAGAAAAGGAGCATATTAGTCATGGTGTGTGTTAAATGAGTGTTTCCTACATTACAGCAAGAAATGGCCAAATCCAGGAAGTCAGGTGGGCAGTCCTCCACCATCAGCTGGAAAGCCTCAACATCCAGACCAAAGTCCTGAATGAAAAGAAAGTTAAAGTTATTCTCACGATTAGAGTCATTAAGGGTTTTCTTAATGAATGTAGAATATATTCTGCCTCCACATCACCCCAGTTTTACAGTCCCTCCACTGGCTCCCGGTAGAATATAGAATACAGTTTAAAGTTTTAGTCCTGACCTATAGAGCTCTCAACAACCAGGCTCCAAGCTACGTATCTGAGCTTTTATCCCCACACTCCACCTCTCGGAACCTTAGATCCACATTTGAAAACCTCCTGGCTGTTCCTCGAACCAGACTGAAAACCAAAGGGGACAGGGCCTTTCAGACTACTGCAGCCAGACTTTGGAACAGTCTACCTTCAAATCTCCGTCTCTCTAACACTGTAGAGGTCTTTAAAAATCATCTAAAAACTCACCTTTTCATCCAGGCGTTCCCTCCCTAAATGTTCTAAAAGATGGCTTTGTTTGGGTTCACACCTTGACTTTGTTTATACTTATGATTTTATTTTCTACTTTATCACTGCTATCGTTTTTTGGATGTTTTTATTGGTTAGAGGTATTTGCCCTGATCTTTATCATGTTGTACAGCGCTTTGTGATTTATATCTGTGAAAGGTGCTATATAAATAAACTTTTACTTACTTACTTACTTACTAGAGAGTGCCCTAGCATAATTTTAGCGGCAGTACCTCTAACCAAACACAAGGGGGACTAGCATCTGCACAATGACCAATGAAGTCTCCTAACGCAGTGAAACTCTGATTAATAACAGTCAGAAAATAACTAATAGCATTTTTTAACCACATTGAGTTTTTAAAAGATTTTAAAACTGATTTTTTTTTCACTAGATGCAATTTTTTTAAATATATTTACAACCGTTAGCTGCTCCTGCTTAGTGCAGCATTAACAGCATTTAGGTTACTAACTACTCATGCGCTTTGTTTTTACATCACTATCAACAAACACAAAAACACACACTCTAAGCTCATCTCTGAGGAGTTGATCACATAAGTAGGTCAACTTGCTGTTTTTTCCATGATAACTCAACAAACATTACTGAGTGGTATATCTTTCCTTTTTTGTTTGCAAAGTCAGCCCTGATATGATGCAATATTTTAAAATAATCGAGTTATGACAGAAGTGGTTGCAAAACATTGTTGCGCTGTTAAGTATTTTATACCCTGACAGAAAGAAACAGTCTTTGAAGAATAAGTGGATTAAATCTAAAACTGCATGATCTACTTTCAACATGCTTTTCTTGGAAGCAGAGTTGTTTCCATGTCAGGTTTTGGCACTTCCTGATAAGCTGCAATCTCATTTTGTCTTTTCGTCTTTTAGATGAGAGTAGGTGTGTGACCAAGCTGCCCTCATTATTAGGCAATACCCGCAAGGCTCACACGGTTTGTTTAGAAAGATCCCCCCCCCCCCAATCTTTTAAAAAAGCTACTTCAACCTGATGTGTTTGAGAATGATGAGGGTGTGAAACAGAAAAATGCTCGCGCTCATGACGAGAATTTGATCGCCGTTACCGCAGTTCGTGGCAAGATGTCTGGGTCGGCCTGTATCCTCGCAATGATCTCACACAAGATGATCCCATATGCAAAGACGTCAACCTGCAGGGATCAACACACAAAAGCACCTAATATTAGATCCAATGAGACAAAACCGTAGCAGGAAAGAAACCTGTAACTCTTGAGTTTAACTGGTACTGGCATTATCTTGTTACACAATAACATTAATGCAATATTCAATATGTGTACAATACCTGATGTACATTAGTATGTCAGTTTTTCTTCTTCCTTTACTCTTAAAGGTACAATGTGTAGTTTTTACCATTAATTTCTGGAAATATCCACCAAAATGTTGTTTTACACATTTGCCTCTTCACTTGTTGCCAGTGATGAAAGGGAGTCTGATGTTCTTGTCATTTTGCTTAAGTTTGCACTCCCCAGGGCTTTTTGACCCTAATAGGCATTCGTTGGCAAGGTCTCACTCAAACACAAAAATACTGCTTGCTTGCTATGATTTAGCTATCTACTGCCCCTATCACCAGGAAAAATACACACTGTCACTTTAAGTGTATGTGCTGCTGGAGCAAGTTAATTTTCCCCACTGTGGGATTAATTCTGAATCTTAGTTTATGAAACTTCAGAAAATTGCAAAATTTGCACTCCTTTTTTCTTCTAAATAGGTATAACTTGGAACAATATGCAGATTCTTATTTACTGAAAAACACCTGAAATACATCAGATTAATTTAAGTGGATATGCATTAGGTAATTTTAATCACAGGGCTAACATTTCTATTCACAATCTGGTTTCCACAAATCTGGAGTTTCCGTTTACATAAAAAACAAACTTAAAAATTAAAATTCAATACTTCTTTTACTCAACTTCTACCAGGTTCAACCAAGAGCTGACAAACAGGCCTGTTATGTAACAGCAGGTCATTTAGCTTTAAGGTAACAGAACATATTAAGTATTTATTGCATTACATAATCGCAGAGTTCATTAGTTTATTTGAGCGGCTAGTATCACACCCACAGTGGACCTTGAACTCTTGCAACAGTCTACAGCTCAAAGGGGGGTGAAAGTAAAGAAAGCCTCCAGTCAGTACCTTCTCGTTATACACCTCTCCTCTGAGCACCTCCGGAGCCATCCAGTAGGGGGAGCCCACAACAGCCAGAGGCTCTTGGGCTTCTTCCTCACTGTTGAGCATAAAGAAAAGGATAAGAGTGGCTTATTTACAGCTAAACGCTAACCTTGCGCTGCAAGATGAATTCTTGCGAGATTTGGAGTTTTCTGAACTTAGGAGAATCCTGAAATGTGTAGACTTGACGGGGCGGGGCAACACAGAGATCTGGCTGCTGCCAGGTTAGCTAATCTCTTCCAACGTTTAAAACACACTTGTGTTTACATTAATGGATTTTGTGTTAAGAATATTAATTATGAAAAACAAGCGCTACAATGGCAAATTTGAAAAAAAATTAGCTCAAATTTTTTTTTGCCATGCCTCTCGTCAACGTTCCAACAGTGAGTAACACGTTTCGGACCAAAGCCAACTACTGGACCCTTCCGTCCAAAGCATTTCCCCGAGTCCTCTATATTCACACTCACATATTTAAGCAACAGATCGTCACTGGTGCGAGAGATTCTCCACTCCACGGGGTGCGATTTGGTGGGGGTGGGGGGTGGGGTGGGGTGGGGGTGGGTGGATTTTCCACTCCTCTGCTTTTGATGTCCCTCCCCCTCTGGCAATTAAACCTTTGTCCTGGGGGAGGGGGGGGGGGGGGGGTTAATTTACTTTTTTGTTCTTTCTGTAGGAGGATCTTTTGTGACATCAATGTTTATGTTTGTCGCATTGAATCATGGGGGTATGTGGCAAGAAAAAGCGTATTTTGCCTATAATTCAATTGTTTTGCATGTTTGGAGGAAGATTTAGTGAAGCAAATGGATCTTTCCTGCTGTGTGGTTGATAGCTTGGCCCGTGTGAGGCGTGATAAAAGAGTTTTATTGGGATTTTCTCCATAAACGACCATAAAATACGAACAAGATAATCGCGGGCGACCCGGACTCTGCGAAGAAAACCTGGACAACGTTCATTTTGTTTGGTAAGTCCTTCTGACTAAGTATTTGTTAGTTAAAGAAAATGCTTTCAAAAACATTCAGTGTTGTGTACTGTTAAATCCACCGAGTCATATTGTATTCACGTTCTGATTTCAGATGTCTCGACCAGTGATCGCTATAATAATGTTAATAGATAAATAAGGACACCGATTAATGAAGACTAACCCAGCTTTACAGTTGCTGTGAGGAGTTATCCGTTTTATTTGACCATCACCCACAGGTGATGTAAATAAACGCTTTAACTCTGCTCGTCGGAGCCGACTGCTGCTATTAGCATGACCACCGCGTTCTGTTTTCAGAAGAGGTCGGTCCAACTTTTCTGGAAACAAAATAATCGTAGACCTCCGGACGTTTGAAAGCCTTTCGTTATCATGAGTGAAGGGTCTAGAGCTTTCTAGCAGATTTGTGAGGAAATCACCGGTGAATCAGACCAAAGTTTTCTGTCATCCCAGAGCTCATACGAGTTTTTAATAACTTGAATTTTGTCTTCAGTACAGATTTTAAGATTCTCTCTAAACCTCCCCTTGTCTTTGGGCAGTAAAATGTTTATATATTGGGGATTTTGACCATAAACTCTCTTAAAAGTGTACGTCACGTATTGATAGCAGGCCATATTGTCTTTGTTTTTGCCACCCAGCCACTTGTGCATGTGCACAAAGATGAAAAAAGATGTCAACATAACTCATAATTATGTTTTTTTCCCTGTCAATTTCAAAAGGGGAAACCTACGTACAAAATACCCTGCAATCGGCATACAAAAGCATGTTGTAATTTTCATAAGCAATTAGTGAAAGAACCCCACAGCTCCGACGGAGGTTTCTCAGGAACGACACCCAAGGAGAGAAGTGTGTTTTGTGACCGTGTTTGCGTTGAAAACCTAGCTTGTTCTGTATATTTGCTATTGCAGCTTTAAACGGACCGTGTTAAAGAAATACGACAACATTTGTCACTTTTCTCATTTGTTCTTAAAAATGGGTAGCTGACAAAGTCCTTCAGATAACGTTTATGACAAAGTCCTTCAGATAACGTTTAAAATTCATTCCAATACTCTCAAATGGCTGTAAAATAAGTTAGAATTTAGAAGCAATATAATGGAAGAGGGGGGAAATGTAAAGAGTTTATCCTTTGATAGTGCTATACACAGTGGATAAGTCTGGATTGTTATGAGTATGGGGCAATCAAAGGGTCACAATACAATGGTCCAATATCCTTACATTACCATCACTAGTGTTTGGAATTGGAATTGCATCCACCTATAGTTTGATCATCATGAAAAGGACACAAGTGATAGGGCAGGTGCCCTTCAGAGTTGAATCAATTTGGTACCAATTTCCAGTACCTAGGAAATAATTCCTGTACTTAAAGGTAACAATTTGATACTTCTGAGTGTTTAATAATTTATTTATTCTCTTTTTGAATTAAATATTTTTTTTTCGACAGAGACGAGCCTAAGTCTCCTCGCTTTCTGGTCGGCTCATAGGTCCCATGCAAGTCATCGGGGCTAAAAGAGCTATTTTCTAATCCACTGTGCCTTACTACCTGGATCACACATATGTTGTACTGCAATTTAAAGGAAAAGTAATGATGGGTGTTTCGACCATACCTGTCACGTACATTGAAATTTATTAGCTTGTAAATTTTCGTAATTAGCATGACTACATCGGCACGTTGCATATTTAACATCAACACAATCTCCTCTCCCCTGCTACTTACCAAATGGCCACATTTATGGTGGTTGCTTCCTCCTGTGGGAAGGATTTGAAGTTTGCTGAGCTTACAGCCATTTTTCCTCAGTCTGGTTTGATGACGTCACTTTCATGAAGTGCATTTGTAGTCTTAGACTTTCACACAGAACCTAAAATAGCGTTTCCCCTCTTTCGAAAATAAGCGCGTTCTTGGTATCAAAACGTGTCTTTCAAATTCACAGACATCAAATGTGAAATCCACTGAACATAACAAGCAGAATTAGAAAAAGCATTTTTAGCCCCATTGACTTGCATTCATTTTTTCGTTATTCCGAGTATTATAAAACTACAAATGAAACAAAAACAAACTTTAAATACCATACAACTGTATTTTATTATTGTGGTGTTTCACAAACTATAACCCATCTCCATGTACCTATACTTCTCTCCTTTCGCCTCGGGACAAACTGCGTGATGGGTGGGTCCTCTTAGTATTATAAACTGCTAATTAAACTGAAACAAACATCTTTGCTGTGAACTAAATTAAGTGTGCATCTTCATTCTGTTTGCAGTTCTTTTTCAAACTGTTGATTTTTCTGACTCAGAACTCTGAATTTTTGAGTTCCCAGGAGAAAGCAAACGCATCATTAGCTGAAAGTTTGATATTTGAGCGCTCCATTGCTAACGTTATCTTAAAACAGTTAATTTACCTGCTGTAGCAGATTAAGATGATGCTCAACTTTGAACGTTGCTGATGTTGTCATCACCCAGTCACAGATCACATTTAGTGAAGTGAAGCCAAACTTTAGCGGCTTTCTCTCTGCCTACTTGGAAGTAGGAATTTCCAAGTACCGAAGAGAGAGCGAACGCACGATTAGCTGATAGCAACGGAAGCTCAAATGTCAAGCTAACGTTTTTGTAAACAGTTTACTTAACTGCTGGAGCAGATTAAGATGATGAAAACT